>NW_028292581.1:11301532-11471532 GCF_029948245.1 Actinia tenebrosa | reverse complement strand
TTTCCTTCCTTCCTTTATTCAGTCATTCATATCCATTCATTCACAAGCATTTGGACCAT
Organism: Actinia tenebrosa; assembly: GCF_029948245.1. NCBI lineage: Eukaryota > Metazoa > Cnidaria > Anthozoa > Actiniaria > Actiniidae > Actinia > Actinia tenebrosa. The sequence goes on along the minus strand of NW_028292581.1, from coordinate 11,471,473 downwards.
ATACTTACTTAGACACTGAATCTTTATTTACAAGAAACACACTAACACCATGAAAGTCAAAGACCCATGAATGAAGATGTAATTCCCACATACTATTCATATTTTATTCTATCCGTCCCTTCCTTCCTTCCTTCATTTATTTATTCAATCACTCAATGCATCCATCCATTTACAAGCATTTGGACCATATACTTACTTAGACACTGAATCTTTATTCACAAGAAACACACTAACACCAAGAAAGTCAAAGACCCATGAATGAAGATGTAATTCCCATATTCTATCCAGCACTGGTGTTATCATCTGTTTCCATAACTCTCTGTAGCGTGAAACTCCATTCTGGTTCTTGGAGATTATACATTTACGCCATGTTAATGCTGTTAAGATGTTTCTATCTGCCCTACGCACCTACAACGACAAAACTAATATTAGATGTTTTATCATGAAAACTAAAAACTGGACCATAGTATCATTTCCTTTTCTCTCAATAACATGATGATAACTTATTATATAATAATAAAAATATTTTTCAGCGAGAGAAGAAAAACTTCATATCTTCAAGCAAACCTCTAATTTTCTTATTACAGTATTATATAGACACATTCACAAAATCTTTTTCAAAACATTGGGAAAGATGTCATTGATATCTTCTCTTAGTGAGGATATGGAAAATATGTCACTGGGGTCCTGGAAGTAGTTCGTATAACTAATACGATGGGTGTATTTCCCAGAAAATCACTAATTAAATTAGATTACTTACCTCAAATATAACATTTGGATAGAACGAGCATACAATTGCTTTATCATAAAGCTGGTATCTAGTGAAAAGCTCCTTCAGTGTAGCAGCAACCTATAGGAAGCAATCAGAATTATTTCTAATCATCTTAAAACACAATTCAAATTCTAGTGTCACAGAGCAAGGAACATCCAGCTGATCTGAAAAAGTGACTTTGAAATGAAGTCACTGCAAAACTGAGGTATCATGAAGCCTGCAAAAATTGACCACTGAAAAATAAAAACATGCCTGCCGTTGGAATAAAAATATCATTAAATATTGTGTCAATGTTATGAAGCACTTATTAGCAACGTTTTTTTATTTTATTTGGTGGCCTGGAAATTCAAAATTTCAAGAGGAAAAGTTCAACAACTCAGTTTTGCACATTTTTCTTGATTTTGATTGGCTAACATCTTTACTCAGGCGCAGCCTTTTAAACAAAGAAATAATACTTTTGCACCAAGAGGAATTAGGTCTTTTGCTACTAAAGCTTACTAAAAACGTACTGTACTGAACTGTATTTTTGCTTGTTTTCGTTCTGGAGGACACTATCTTGGCCTCAAATACAAAAAAATCAATAAAGGGTATTTTTTCTGTTTAAAAAAAAAAATTTAACTTCCACTTTTATCTAAATTGGGTTTCCTGTGCTAGGACATATTACACAAGTACTTGCATGTCCCAAGACTCACTATTCTCACTGCATACATAATTGGCATGTCACGTAGGAGTTTAGCAGTCCCCCATTTATGGACATTTGAGTTTGCGCAGGGCGGGTGTAATGCTTTGCGACCCCTCCATATATAAGCGCCACACCCAGATCCTTGAATCATTCCGTCAGAAGCTGCCTACGGAGAGAGTAGAGGATTCACCCCACCCACCTCCCCTGGTGGCGGTTGACGATGCATCACATGCCTTTCGCATGCTCATTGCCAGCAGTCATGGTCAACTTCCATATCTTAATTCCCGTGACTCAGTATATAATGAGCATGCAGTGACGATAAAATACTAGTCTAAATCAGCATGATGTGAATAAGAACTGTCAACTGTGTACTATAAATACCTGGCTGACACCAGTAAACTGCTTGACATCAATAAACATTTGAAGGCCAAGTTCAAGGCATATACTGATGGCCTCTTCAAGTGTAGGTATTCTCTCGTTTGGGAATTCATCTCTGCAAAAACATGTACAGTAAGAAGTTATTATAGAAATTTGATTTGCAAATTCAAATACGTAATGGAGAGAATACATAATGAGGAGAACACCTAAGTGATCTTCAAACTGTTTTGAAGATCTGGTAAGTTCAATCACACTTCCCTCTTCTATTTTCGTCTTAACACATTTATAAAACTGTGTAAGAAATATCGGGAAATGTCTATTTCACCACCATACGATACGCTTGCTAGAGTTAAATAGTTGGCAAATGTTCACGTATCTGTTTCGAGTTTAATCGTGGATCAAGTACAAACTAGTACAAGCTAGTACAAGGTTCGCTAAAATGTAACAATAATTCCTAAGTTAGTCTACATTTGTGGGGAAATTATTTACGCTTAGACAGTATTTATATTTAGAATTAATTGTACTTACATCTGGTGGCGAATCACGCATCTAAATCAGTCTTTTATATCAAAATTGTCTTTGGCTCGTAAGCACATGCATATCGGTTCATCAAGAATTAAGCGAGTGTACTTTATTGCATAAGGCTAGATCAAGTTTCATTGCTATGTTTAATCATTAATTTCTGGTAAATAATGGGGTCAAGGAAATCGTAAGAAACAAACAAAACGAATAAAATGTATCGAAGTTAACTATCCTCAACAAACTGTTACTATGATAAACTATTCGAAGACGATCGACACTGAACTGAATGAACTGAACTACCTTTATAAATCCTTCTAGCAAAACTAGCGTTCTTTAGGCCTAATAAAATTTACTTATTCTTAAAAAGTTGGCACTCACTTTCAGCATACTTTAGCAATTATCCTAAGCAAGAAATGATTTTGAGAATAAAATGCAAACCAACCTTAAAGGATGCCTGACAGAAGCATTCAACCTCTGAACCTCATGGTACCGCAGTTCACAGATATTACCCAATCCATCAGTCGTTCTGTCTACACTGCAATCATGAATTATTACTGGCACACCATCTTGTGTAAAATCCAAGTCAAATTCAACTGCCGTTGCTCCATTTTCCTTGGCTTTTCGAAACGCTGCTAAAGTATTTTCAGGCGCTTCAAGGCCGCCCCCACGATGAGCGATAATTACGGGCGAATTTCTACTCGCTGTGTTCTTTCTAATGAAAGATTTCACTACATATGGACCCGGCTTGGGAAAACGAAGAAGTCGGTAAGATAAGTAGACAACCGAGGCTAAAAATGATAGGAAAATCACGAAGTAAATATGGAAGCCATTACTGACGGCCGTCAACAGCATCTCTACTATGACTACAAGCATGTCACAGAGGGACTGGGTCAAGCCAATATATCACTTCAAAAATATTGCAAATCCGAGAAAAATATTGCCACAGGACGAGTTGCTATCGAATTGTGGCATTAATAATTACGAGCTTGTTTTATATCTGTATTAACATCACATTTGGCATATTTTGCTTGTATAAATATAGCAGGTTAGCAGGTGGTTTGGAGATTTGCGGGTAGTTAATTTTAGTAGATAGTTTACTTCCGGTGAACATACCGGGCACTGACGGAATCTGCAAAAGTTTATGTTGAAAGAGGTTGAGATACGTATGAATGTACAATAAAATCTTCCTAATTCTACATGTAATTTCTAAATTCATTTTATATTTTATTTGTTATATTCAGACCTGATGGAATAGTTTTGAACGGACTTTGGTCATTTTCCCGCGCCATTTTCCCCTCCAACGATCAGGGTCAAATCAGAGTGACACTCCTTAGGAAGCAACAAAGCCTTGAAATATACAGTAATGATGAAAAGGTAAATTATACACCGTGAAAAGATGAAAAAACTTACTGACGTTTCGGACTCTAGTCCTTCGTCGGAGTAAAAGAGGAAATATACACATATGAATAAAACGTTACATTAGGTATCAGTTATCAGGTCATTTATTACAGTATAAATGTTGAACTAAACTTTAAATTCTTCTTTTTTTAAATTTCACATTCATTCTTTTAGTAAAATTCCATTCCTTCATTCCCTCCTTTTTTCCTGCGTTCTCGACCTAGTCTTCTCACGGTAGCCTCGATTTCCAAGATGGCGGACGAATTCAAGTGTAAGAGATAAAAGTTCCTTTCAAGCTCAAAACGAAAATCATGGTTTTAAAAAACATAACTTCTAGATTTAGTTGGCTTTATTTAAGGAGGTTGTACAGCTCGATGCGCGAACAAGACAATATAATGGATGTTTTTGACAGAAAAGTAAAACGAATCCAACGAAACAGAGCTGCTATGAGGGAAGATGTGGCTCTTTATGATTACGTTAAAGACGAGGTATGGAGTCTTGTTGAATTCATATACGTTTTACGATGTGTTAACTTATTAGTAGTATTAAAAGCCCTAAAATGGCTTGCCATATCACCTTTTTTACCTTTTGCATTAGCTTATAAAACTTAATTCATATAAGGCTTATAGACTTAATATTTCCAATTTTTTTTCAATTGTAGATTGGTAGTAGAGTTGCTGACAAGATAAATGATATATCAAGGTACAGATTATCTATTCCATGCTGCATGGTATCTATCTTGAATTCATATTAGTGGAAGTTTACAAACCCCACAAGAATTCCTTTTATCATACACCCCGGAGTAGTCAATCGATAAAAATCGATATCGATAAAAATCGATAGAAATCAGCTGATTTGTATCGATTTTTATAGGAAATCGTTTAAAATCGATAAAAAAAATTGAGCGCGATTTTTATCGATTTAATCGATTTTTATCGATCAAGATTCGACCGCTTTAATTCGATCCAATAATGAGTACAATCATATAATCAGCTTTATTTCACGGAAAGTATTCGAAAATATCGATGATAGTGCAATAGATTTTATAACTATTAATTCACAAGTAATAATATGTAGATCAGGCAGCTAATTATCCAAGTACTTTTGCTGTCTGTTCAATGATCACTATAACAAACTCCTAGCTTGTGTCAAGCTGTGGTTACGAAAGAGTAATTTCCGGTGGTGTAAATCCGTAGCCACACGACCCTCGTACGATCATCTATAGAAATTGTTCAAGGACATAAATCGAAAAAAATCGATACATGTATGTATATAATCAATCAATCGATAAAAATCGATACAAAAATTTAGTGTGAGTTCGATTTTTAACGATTGATCGATACAATCGATATCAATCAAATCAGCGGGGATCGATTGTTATCGATTTATCGATTGGCAAAATCGATATCGATTTTTAACGATTGACTACTCCGGATCATACACACACTCGATTGCAAAATTATTGTCTGGTATAACTAGGCCTGTTTAGCTGAAACTTGGCTGGAATACTAACATGTAGCTTCTATAATATGGTCTAGAAACTTTCCCATGGTACTTGATCTTGGTTGCGGGAGAGGACACATTGGAAAGCATCTTTCAAAGGTAATTAATTCTTCAAACCAAATATTTTGGTTTACCTCGGTGTAGCAGCGGTAATTGTCCTGTTCTATTGTTGTGCTTTGTTTGATTTTAATATGAGCTTTGTTTTGGGCTATTGTGATGTTTATATTCACAGGTTCTTATACCAGGGTTTAGGCCAAATATTCATCAAATATATATTCTAAATCCTACGAATAGTGATCAGAAATAGTCCAATTCAAAGTATTAGTAAGAGACACTGGATATCCAATCCATGTACTGCATCATTAGCATGCATCATCATCATGCATTTTCATCATGCATCATCATCATGCATTTTCATCATGCATTTTCATCATGCATCATCATGTGTCATTAGCATGCATCATCAGCATGCATTTCCATCATGCATTTTCATCATGCATCATCATCGTGCATTTCCATCGTGCATTTTCATCATGCATCATCATTAGGTCTCTCTGATTATCAAAGCACTTTTGCCAACCAATAAGATTTGAAACAATAAAGTTTATTATTATTATCATCATCATCATTATCATTGATTGTTGTAGTTATAATGACAAAGGCATTAATTGCATTTTGTTTTAAATAGGAAATACACTACACTTACTAATTTTAACCAAATTTCTTTTTTTTTTTTCAGGAACAAGTTGGAAATTTAGTATTATATGATTCAGCAGAAAAATTATTAGAACAATGTGAAATAAAAGATATTCCTACAGTAAAAATAAATGGTGATGAAGAGTTTTTGTCCTTTAAAGAATCAACATTTGATCTTATTGTTAGCAGTTTAAGGTAAGACAACCAATATAAAACTAGTGAATTATGATTATGTTAAAAACTTTCAAAAAAATAGTATGCAGAAATTTGATAATTGATATTAAATTCTAATCTGGTAATCTGTATTGCAGTCTCCACTGGGTTAATAATCTTCCTGGAACATTTCAACAAGTAAGAATCTCAGCCAACAGACAACTTATATTGGTCATTATATGCCAAGGTTTTGCACCATGACAGCAGCCATGTCAGGTGGCAGGAAATTATTTTGCATGAGAAAGAATTCAATTCCCAACAGCAAAGGGATTCTATTGTTCTGCCATCTAACCACAAGCAGCCCAGGGTGATCGAAGTATGAGCATCGGCACGTTATGGTGCAAAACCTCTATTTGGGTAAAATTTGCCATATTAAAACTCTAATTCCATTTCCCTTTGATCCATTTTTATGTAACTGTTTCATTATCTTTTTTTTAAATATTATAATTGCAATAATTAAGCTAGATTGTGATCCTATAGCTGGCTATGGTTAAGTACTTTTATTTAATAATATATATAATTGCTTTGTTGAATACTTATAGGTTTTATACAGTCTTAAACCAGATGGTGCATTCATAGGAGCTATTTTTGCTGGAGATACACTGTACCAACTAAGATCTGCTCTGCAGGTAGCAGAGATGGAAAGAGAATGGGGCAAGAATGCAATTTTTCATATGATTTATTGGTGAACTAAGATTATTGTCAATTACATCCCATCCATATATCCATCTATCCATCCATCCATCTGTTTGTCCATCCGTCCATCTGTCCACCCACCCACCCACTTACCAAACTCTGCTTCCATCCATCCATCCAACCTCCCACCCATCCTTTTGTCCATGCATCCTTGATATTTCTCTCATCCATCCTTCTGTCCCTGCATCCTTGACATTTCTCCCATCCATCCTTCCGTCCATGCATCCTTCATAGGTTCTCCCATCCTATCCTTGATATTTCTCCCATCCATCCTTCTGTCCATGCATCCTTGATAGTTCTCCCATCCATCCTTGATAGTTCTCCCATCCATCCTTGATATTTCTCCCATCCATCCTTCTGTCCATGCATCCTTGACATTTGTCATTGTCTATGATTTCACATCCTCATGTATGATGTCATTGCAATAAGTTTTGTAAATGATAGTGATAATAAATCATCACATGGAATTGCAGATTATAATCAGCAACTCTGAAAAAACTATTTTTTTCCATCAGGGCTTTGCGGCTCATATTTCTCCTTTCACTCAAATGAGAGATATTGGAAACTTGTTGACAAGAGCAGGCTTCAGCCTTACTACAGTTGTGAGTATTGAAGACTAAGTTCCCCAGAAATCATTAACTGTGATGGCCTGGCAGTCTCTTATATATGAAACTGTACTGCACATTAGAGAATTCATGAATTTTTCTTTTGACCAAGGATGCTGATGAAATAACTGTTGGGTACCCAAGCATGTTTGATTTATTAAATGACCTTAAAGGTAAGGACAGTACTTGTTTCTGCCTCCTGTCATGGCTGCCAGATTATCTTTTCACCAATACCTCACTTTATCAACAATTGGCCAATCATTGAATTGGCTTTCCATTGGCCCACAGCAAGACTCAAAAAAGCCTTGAAAAAGCATTTACATTGTCGGCAGTTAATTGGCCAACAGTCAGCAAATGATTGACCATTAGCTGACAGTCGGCCAACTCTCATCTCTTTTAGATTCTCTAATCTAAAATGGTAGTATGTCCATCAATCGACTAGAACATGTACTAGAACTAGCTGTTATTTAATAAATATTTCTCTTGCCTGGTTTCCAATTATTATTATTATAATTACTAGAACTAGCTGTTATTTAATAAATATTTCTCTTGCCTGGTTTCCAATTATTATGCCTTTTGTATGTTTCAGGAATGGGAGAAAACAATGCTTCAAGGAAAAGGAAAAATATCCTCAATCGAGACACACTCCAGGCAGCAGCAGCTATATACAAAGGTGACAGTGGATTCATGATATTATTACACACTATTCTTAAAGGGTTTATTACACTGTCTGCCCGTCCTTCCTTCATTCACTTATTTATCTATTTATCTTTTGCTGCTAGAAATGTATGGTTTGGATGATGGAAGTATTCCAGCTACTTTTGAAATTTTATATTTTATAGGATGGAAACCAGACAAAACTCAGGTAAGTAATTATTATGATTGAGAAAGAAAGAAGAGGGGGATCCTAGTGTTATTGTAAGACAACTGCTAAGGAAAAGTGAACCAAAACACCCATTTATCTGTCCATTATTTGTCAGTCCCTTAGCTAGTACCTTTTGACTACCAAATCACTGATAATTGGTTATCGAACCAAAATCCTGTACGGAGGCTTAGAAATGTTATACAATGAATTACTTTATGGTTTGCATGGGGGGTGGGGGGATCAGCATAACCCAACCCACCCCCCTACGTGATAGAGGTAATGATTGCATAACCCCCCTTCAATCACCCTGCAGTACTCAACCCTCCTCAATATGTGATACCTGCCCGTTAACACTTTCTCAAAATAACACCCCCCCCTTAATCTTACCAACCCCTCTAATCATATCAGAGTCCCCAAAGATGAGGGGCAACCTTGGCACCACCACTACACCACCCTTGATTCACTACGAATTGGTGACCACAGAACAAATGTTTCAATTTTTCTCTCTCTCTTTAACAGCAACAACCTGCTAAACGAGGGTCTGCAGCAGTTAGTCTAAAAGATCTCAGTAGTCTAGACTCACTGGATGACAAACCAGATAAAGTAAAGAACTGAATGAATTTAATATTTATTTTTGAGCATCTTTAATCCTTTGTACATTACAGTAATCTGACTAATTGCATAATAAATGGTAAATTGTATGAGATTTTATTGTTGGTAGTTTGTCAGTTTTGCTGTCATTTTTGGTTTTGTCAAGCGAAACATTTCATTTTACCTAGTATATAATTCTGATGTAAAATTACATCACTTAAAATGTACTAGTAGCCTTTCACTACTGGGTAATATTATATATAATTCATTGTTCCTAAGAAAATATGCAAAAAATATGATGCAGTATCCTTTGTAATATTAAGTGTGATGCTGTTACTATATGAAAGGATTTAGGAGTAGAGTAAGGTAGGTTGGGTTTGAATTACCTTACCCCTCCCTCTGTGCATCTAGTACTGCAATAATCCTCAACCCAACTGAGTCTGGAGGGTCTGCTAGAAAGTCTAATAAGATAATAATGAATTGTGATGCATTTTAAACTCTTTTACAGTCATGTCAACCTACAATTATTAATCATGCCATGTAGCATATATATTATATATATATATGATACTAGCTCAGTTGTCAGTGTCAGTCAATTAATCAACCATCCATGGCCTATCAATGCTTTTTATTAATAATTTGGCCATGGATAGCTGGGTTTTCCTAACTTAAGTATACTTGTATTATCAGCTAAATCACATTAGTTCTCAATACTCCATTTTACAGTTCCGTTCAGTGACCACGAATAATAGTTCCTAGCCTATCATGCGCAGTAACTCCAGCCTCGGCTAGGAACTATTATTCGTGGTCACTGAATGTAACCATAAAATGGAGTATTAGAATTCTTTCTGGTTAACAGCAGCACATGGTGGTCAGTGTTTGACCACCATTTGGAGCAGGTAATGAGATTCAAAGTCTTTTAACAAATGACTGAAACCAAGCAATTATCTTCTATAATTTGGCCAAATAATAATTTGAGCTGATTTTCAATTTGGCCTAGAACTAAGGCTTAAATGCAGCTGTCATTAAACTGTTCATGGTGCATTGAATGAATGTAGCTGATTGATAATTTGATCATAGTAATTTGAGTGGCAGTCGGCTGGTGGAATGACCAACCCCCCCTGATTTAGCACAATTAAATTATATGATTCTAGTTTCATAAGATCATGTGAGATACTTAACAGCTAAAAACATAATAGCACAAGTGACCACAATTCCAATAAGCACAATCCATTTGTCCTGGAAAAAAGAAAAAAATTATTCATGCTTTGCCTAAACTAACTCTGTCCATTTTCACCAATTCTCTGACATTTGGCAAATGAAAAGCCAGGATAGCCTGTAAGACCAACTCAGCTCACACTTCAGGGGTGAGAAGCTTGAGTTTTACTGACAGGGCAGAAAAACGGGTTCTACTTTCGACGCTTATGCGTTAATAAGCTTTATAATTATTCATAAACAGGCTCTTTTGGGGATGATTAACAAAATACCAAAATTTGGGGAAATTTAAGGAATGAGTATTTGAGATATAACGCCCTGAACGTTGGAAGAGATAGTACAAAAAGTAACATCTTCGCTAATACCTTGAAGTAGAATTGCTCGAGGTTAGCAGAATTTTGTGAAAAGTTTAAAGCACAAGAGGCACGAATGAAACACTAAACGTTTTTAGCATGAATGAGAGATAAAGAAAAAAATTGCAAAAGTAGCAGCCTTGTTGTTTTTCTGCTCTGTCAAGTTTTATTACCATGCCATCTTGACTTCCCTGATGACAAATTATGTCAACTTCTACTAACTATTTCTTCTGGGAATGTAGTTGATTTGACTGTCTGTCTATTTTCTCTTACCTGTGTGGCTCTTTTGTCAATAAGCCTCATTACAGTGTTAGATAAACCTAATGTGTTGGCTAAGTCAAGAATACGTTTTTGGGCTCCCTGTGGACAAAATCAATTATGGTATGCATTTATGGTACTTTTATTGAAAATATAAGGTCACAGATCCCAAATTAAAATCTTCAACTCTAAATGAGGACTTTAATGTCAACATTTTTCCCTCAAAATTTATTGATTGTCTGCAAGTCGAATGACCAAAACCCTCAATAATTCCCAGGGGGAATAATCTATGCAGGGATAGGTGGGGTTGGGGGTTGAGGAGTTAAAAACCATGCCTTAAAGTATTTAAGAACACAAATTTGCAGCCGAAACCATGTCTAATTAACAGAGATGTTAAGGGGGCACAAGACTTGGATTGAATTAACTGAGCACTTTGACTCTCTTTTATAAATCCCTGCATGTACATATATTGTACAAGTTATAAAAATGCATTATAAAGAGGCAGTATAGCCTCCATCGAAATAATACACAGCCACCTATGTTGCAATTTGGGAACGTTCTTGTGTCGTTTGTTGGAGTTTACTCCTAATCGCAGGGCCCTGCTGTTGTTATTTATTAGTAAAAGCAGTCTGTCCTTCTTCCCTAGTTTGTGGATCTCATGTTGGCATTTACAGGCGTATTGTCGCTTGTCGGATTTTACCCCTAACAAAGCTTCTATAAACACTTTCAGATACCATGAGCTAACCTTGAGGGTATATCTTTGCTCTCTTAGTCCTGTTAATATACTGGAACCACTGCTAATCATGTCATCTAATCCTCTGTTTGCATTCTGTAGTCCTGTGTTGTGCTGGAGAGCATGATCTATCATAATAGATGTTTCTCCACTGCTCTGCAAATGGACAAGATTTAAAATAAGGCAGAATATTATTAACATACAGTAATAACAGATAGATATCTCTGTAGTTTTAGCACACAAAGTTCAATGATTATCCAAAAAAAAATTTTTTTCCAATACCTGTAAAAAGCATTGAGACCTAGTAAGTTATGCGTTTTACAAGAAATAAATTATTATTATTATTATTATTATTATTATTATATTAGTAGTAAGACTTGTTTAGTAAATGCAAAACCAAGTAAACATTTCTTAGCTTCCAAAAAAGTCAACTGCTCCCCCTAAAACAGGCCAATTAACACCCATGTCCTAACCAATGAAAGCCCTTTTATTTATTCCCACTTTTATACTCACATTTGGTGCAAATTTCCTGTTCAGCAATTCATCTCTTTCCCTTTCTTCTTGTTCCTGAAGATTAATCGCCAGTGATTATGTAATGATACGTTTTTTAAAACTGTATATAAATATAATTAGCTTTATACTTGGAAAAAACTTGGAAAGCACAGGTGATGCAAATATGCACTGAGCAAGGGTAATATGCTGCCTCTTACCACTGGTTGCAGATAGTGTGATCTACAGACTCGCAATTATATGGGAGTATCATATGTGGATAAGGTTTTTTCTTGTGCTACAAATTCTAGAAACTTGAAATCTCTATTTTCTACTATTAATAAAGCAAGTATGTCGTGTCTTTCAAATTACTCACTCTTTGTATCTTTCTTTGCTGGTAATTATGGAAAGCTGTTTGTAAATGTCTGAGATCATAGATTAATTGGTCTGCTTTGCTATGGAAATAGAACAAAGGAATGAATCCCAAGTGAGTGATACAATCATTCAAAACTTTCTCCAGTTACTCAGTGTTTGTGAAGTGTTACTGGAAAACAAAAGAATAACTCTCAAGGGAATGACACTCATACATTAAACAATAACCGAGGCCAATGAAATATTCTGGGAAACAAAGGAACAACTGTCAAGGGAATGACAATCACAGACCATACACGAAACAAATTTATGTCATTTGGTTCTGGTGTTTTAATTGTTACATTTTCATCACTATTATGTTTAGTTTAGATGACCTACGTATCTTCAGTTGTTGGCCTATTTTACTGGCTCAAAAAACACAATCCACATGACAAGTGACCAGTAATGTCAAGAAGTCAAATGTGGATTCCAAGACTTCATGTTTAATTTCAAATCTCCAATCAACCAACTACAATATTTCAAAAAATTCAGAATAAAATTATGTTTTGATCCTGCTATCAGAAATGGTTGTAATATATTATGTTGTTCAAAAGAATTCACTTCCCAACCACATTGCTGAGAATAAGCTTGAAAATCTTTATTTTTTAAGTTAAAATTAATTTGTTTTGCGGGAGTCAAGTGTTGTTGGCATTGTAGAATTGCAGAAAAAGTTGCCAAAAGTCCAATCAAAACATTAGAGATGGTGGTCACACGTGACGTTAATTAGCTACAATGACTTACATCTTCGCACTTTGTCTTTTATGTGGGGGTTCTTTATTAACCAGTATGTTAAGTTTGTCGCAATTAGATGATACTTCTTGCAGCACATTGTCAATATCTTGTTCCACTTCTAAAACAAATAACACATCGTCAAATAGTTGATGATAACAGACTCAATTACATATAAAACTAGAAAAATAAAATAATGTGTGTGATGTGTGTAATGCTCCTGCAGGAACAGCAGGTGATTAGAGGTATGGTACAAGCTCATGGTTGCAATGTGACTATATATAGCACCCACATAGAAAAGTAAATAAATAAGCAGGATAAATGGAAATTGACAGTAGAGAATGGCTCTCTTCCAAATTGCAGCTTAGAAGTTGATCTGTGTGGAGGGAGGAAAAACCGAAGAACCTGTAAAAAAGTACCGATACAGGTAACTTGAACTAATCTGCACTGCAACTGGTTAAAAATATCGGCAATTCTTTACTATATGACTGCATCATAATTGCATAAGCTCTTTTTGATCATGCATGTGCTTCCAATGGTTCTTACCAATTAAATTATCTGCAGTTACAGTTCCAAGCTTGTTAAGCTGCCCTTGGACTTGCAAAATGAGTCTGATTAAAAAGGATTAATATCACACTCAACATAACCAAATAATGTCAGTAGGCTCGGTATAAAATATCATTCTCAATCAAGACTGAGAGCTAGTTGAGTAGGGATCATCACTTCAGGTGCTTATCGCCCGGAGTAGTCAATCGATAAAAATCGATATCAATTTTGCCGATCGATAAGTCGATAACAATCGATACCGCTGATTTGATTGATATCGATTCTATCTATCAATCGTTAAAAATCGAACTCACACTAAATTTTTTTATCGATTTTTATCTATTGATTGATTACATACATATCGATTTTTTTCGATTTATGTTCTTGAACAATTTCTATCGATGAGGGTCGTGTGGCTACGGATTTACACCACCGGCAATTACCCTTTCGTAACCATAGCTTGACACAAACTAGGATGACACAAACTAGGAGTTTGTTATAGTGATCAGTGAACAGACAGCAAAAGTACTTGGATAATTAGCTGCCTGATCTACATATAATTACTTGTGAATTAATAGTTATGAAATCTATTGCACTATCATCGATATTTTCGAATACTTTCCGTGAAATAAAGCTGATTTTATGATTGTACTCATTATTGTATTGAATTAAAGCTGTCAAACCTTGATCGATAAAAATCGAACTCACACCATTTTTTTAAATCGATTTTAAACGATTTCCCATAAAAATCGATACAAATCAGCTGATTTCTATCGATTTTTATCGATATCGATTTTTATCGATTGACTACTCCGGGTTATAGACATTTTCAGTTTGAAAACAAAACGAATGTGTGTGGGAATGGCGTGTGCTCCAAAATGGAATAAAAACATTCCAAGCTATAAAAGAAATATATTACCAGTTCCCATAGCCCTATGTGAACAATAAGATTGTCAGTACTAAATGGGATGCTCAGGACTTTTTGATGACAAAATAAAAAATAAGATAAAAATAGAAACCTAAGGATGAAAACGGACGAATATATGTAAAGAAGGGGTGAAAATTGATATAGATCTTCTTTAAGTAATCATCAACTCGTTGTTCACTAATCGTTAAACGTCTTCGCACTAGTTCGATGACAGAAGAACGTAAACTTTTGTCCGGTGTACGTACTAAGCTAACGTTACTATACATTGAACACACAATTTTTCCTTCGTAAAAGGCACTTCTAATTCAACGAAATAATGAAATCTTTACCTGTTTGTTTGCTGATATAGCTGCTCCATCTCAGCGTCGAAAATCCAGAGAATGGAACGGGGGAAAAACGATTTCTTTTTGTACAACTTTTTCTATACCTCTTTGTCCGCCATTTTGATTTTAGTACACGTCACTTCAACACCAGCCTATCTCGACCCTATATTCCACAGCTAGACCAAAACTAATCCCCAGCTATCTAGGTCAAGCTCACATCCAAGACTTGTATAATAGCTAAGTTACTGCCATGTGTGACTGGAAGGTAAGTTAACTCTCAATTTTTATGGGACGACCTGGATTGGGGTTGGGGATGATAGGATACGGTGATTGACAGATATAGTATAACAGAAATAAACCTCAATGGCCTCCCTTTCATCAAAACTGCAGTAAACAACACCATTTGTTATATTATTTATTTTCCAATGCTATATTTTTAAGTGGTATCTATACAGGCTTCTTTTATAATACTCTCAAAACAGGTTACACCTGTTAATGGATGTAGTAATACAGTGCTTAAAATAATCTGTGAAACAGTACTAAATTTACTATTTTGCACTTTGCGGTCTGTTAAAAATTTGTTTACAAACATTATATATTCATATGATTGTGATGTTAATTTGCAAACCATTACAGTTTGTTGTCAAATTGCTTAAATTGTTTTATCAGCTAATTGATCTCTGGTTGGCATACACCTAATTGAAAAAACGTTGTTGGGTTCAAAAAATGTTATATCATCAAAGCTAAGACTGAAGGGGAGCATGGGAAGACAAACAATTATGCTAATTTCATGTGTATTGCAGTTTTCCCTTCCAGTGCACATTTTATGCATAATTGCTACGTTTTTTCAATTAGGTGTATATAGTAATTAATGACAATCAAGCTTATGTTACAGCAACCAGGCACATAATTTCTAATGAAATAAAAATAAAAATATTAACTTTGTGGCAATTATGATGATTTAAACCAAATGTTTATGAAAAAAAAATCTGTCAGAGCAATATGGCATGCACTGATCCACAAAGTTATAATTTTTTTTACAATTTCATCATTTTAAACAATTGATATATATTATTTCTGTTTAAAAGCAATGCATCCATGTATGTGCGTCCACAGTTAAGGAATATAAAACACTCCCAGGCAGATTATCTCTGTACTGTGATATAAACATGCTGGGAGCTGTAGAGTAGGAGAGAAGCAAGCTTAGGAACATAAGGCGTAACCAAGTGTTTCTCTTGCTTTTTGGGCTTTCTACAGCTCCGACCGATCCCAGAGTGTTTATATAACAATACAGAGACAAAAGCAGCCATTTGATATTGCTTTTATGGGATATTTTGTAGAGCGAGCATATCTTTGCCTGCATTCTGATATAAACATGGTAGCCATTAGCGCTCAAATATTTTAAATATTATTTTATAATATATAATATATATATATATGAACTAATTATTTCACTTATAATTTTATGTGTGCTTAATATAATAATTAACTCAAAATTATATATTTCTTTCTCATAAAGTTATAAATAAAAAACGAATAAATACAAATGATATAATTAATTAAGATTTATATTACATTTCTCTTGTTCTACATGCGACGGAAAACACCAACTTGAGAGCGACAGTTTGGACATGTATGCACTACATCCTTCATTGAATCAAGACAAAACGGAATGAAGCAACAGCCAGCATCACACCTAAAATATATGTATATATTATATAAGTTCTCATAAGTTTTCGACTTCTTGTATATATGTGTACTTTTATTGTAATATGAAACCAATTTGTATATTATTATCATTATTATAATTTGAATTATTGTACATCTTATAATAACATTTTTCAGAAATTTTCAAAAATACCCCTAACATACACCAAAATTCCTTTAATAAGGGCGTGGTTGGAAGAGTTTTTACCCCTAAGTGATACCATAAAAGATACCAAGAAATGCTGAAATTCTAAAATTCAATTTTAATACCCAAAAGAATACCAATTTGTTGATTTTTACCCATAAGAGATGTGACGAGCATAACCAATACTTTTACCCTGGAGTCATAATACAGAGATAATACATTTATCACATCAATTTCACTCCAACCCCACCCTCCCCCCATTAGGCTGAACTCTTTTATTAGCCCCTTCCCACTACTACTTCCTTCCACTTAAATCCCACCTTTCCCTCTCCCTGGTAAAAAATGAACAGTCCTCAGGGTATTAATGGAAGTCAATTTTTTAAATCAAGTATTAAAAGTTGTGTTTTTTTCAGGAGTAGGGAAAAAGACAATAATAAGATATATAAAATATATTATTGAATAATGTCACAGATCTTCCCTTTGTTTAAAATCCACCTCCCTCCCTCCCCCTCAGTCTCATGCAAACACACACACTCATGCAATTAGTATAACCCAGCCATCAGACTAAGTCCTCGTCCACACTATGCCGGATATAAAACATAAAAACGGATAAAATGTTGCGCGTCCACACTAGTCCGATCAGAGGCGGCAAAATACTTTATTGCACATCTGAGCATGTGCATCGAAGCTGAAATTGAGCCCGCGGTGAATTTTTAGCCTTCCCGCCATGTTCCCATGACGATCATGACGTCATCGTATTCGAAAAATTTCGGGTACGAAATATTCTCTAGCCTGCGTAGCCAACGAAAAAATTCGTTTTCGGTGGAGAAGTTGTTCCGACTAATGTGGACGGTAGGCCTAACCGAATAAATAAAAATTAGGATTCAAATTTATCCGGCATAGTGTGGACGGGGCCGAAGTGAAGCACAGGTAGCCCAAACGTATACATTGTACTGATTTACTATACAATATATGGGACTTCATAAATCTTCATTTTCGTTCATTAAATTTTGATAAAATCAACTGAAACTTCTACAGCGTGTTTCACTCTGAGCGAATTTCGTTCCGGTGGGTAAAGTGCAGTTAGACTGAACAAAATCCGCCCAGAGTGAAGCTAAGAACAACCAAAACACGCTGTAGAAGTTTTAGTGGATTTTATTAAAATTCAATGAACGAAAATAAAGATTTATGAAGTCCCATATATTGTATAGTAAATCAGTACAATGTATACGCTTGGGCTACATGTGAGTGAAGGGGTTATATACAACAAACAAAGCCAATAACTCTTCAAGATAGACAGGAACATCTGTCATAGTATAATTACGATGCAAAAGCCACTAGAACACTATCTAATATGTCAAAATTAATTATTCATGAATAAAAAAAATGGAACTTGCTTAAAAAGCAAAATCTGTGCTGAAAAATCTTTTTACTTCCAAGAAAATGGAAAAAATAAAAATTGTCAAAAGTGGGAGATAAGACTAACGGAAATCTTTACGAATATAAGCAAATTCCCCTTAAAAAAGAGCGAACTTTGATAGCCCTTTTTCAGCTTGCGCTTTCTCATTTTCAGCTCGTACTTTCTTCAGAACCTCTCCTTGAAATAGTGTCGTAGGAAATTACTTCTATATATTTTGTCTTACAAGTATAAGTTTTAAATGAATTTTCGAATTTCCTCCATCCATATGTTTATATATCGATCGATCGCTATATACCTATATTTACATCTGTTTTTGCTTAAATTAACACACGATACGGTACTATACGAAAACTGACATGACATAAGTCTTAATTCTTCTTCCAGTTTCAAGAAAATACTTTATAGCTTTTAAAAATTATGTTTTTATCAGGTAAGTTTGATTAATTAAGATTGGTTCAAATAAAACTTATAAATAGAGGTTCCTATATCGGTCTATAGAGGTCTCTCTTGTAAATCACCTTATGGTGACAGCGATAACCTCAATAAAGATTATTTATTATTTATTGTTAAGCGACTGGTTGCAGTGTATTTATTCATAAGCAAATTGCCGCTCGAATCGAACACACTTCCATTTCTTCGGTGCGATTTTCGATGATTTAACTTCATAACCCGGGTATTCTTCACAAATTGAATGAAAACTGTTTTGTACGGTTTAATAAGCAAGCAATATACTAGATCACCTCAGAATGTATTTCACCTACCCGATAATACAGAGTCCAAAACAAGCCAACCAAGTTAATGTACCGGTGACATACTCCGTAGCAGTGACTATCGTCGCCTTACAGGTTGGACAGCACATAGATACCGGCACCTCATGGAAGGCTGTTGGAGCAATAACTACGGTAGTAGGCTGTTGAACTACGGTAGTAGTACTGGTTACAGGATAACTTGGATACCCAACAGGAGGAGGATAGCCAGCTTGTTGACCACTAGGATAGCCTGGCTGTTGAGAATAGCCTGGCTGTTGAGAATAGCCTGGCTGTTGAGAATAGCCTGGTTGTTGAGGATAGCCAGGTTGTTGGAGATACCCTGGCATTTGTGGTGGATAAGGTTGTTGTGGATCAGGATATGGAGGAGGCTTGTCCGTCATGACAGAGTTTTGTATATATATATCTCGACTCAAACGAGAAAGCCTTTCGAGACTTGATCGATCTCCCAAGCTGTTGTCTTTCTACAGGTGCAATTTGAGTTCTTCTTTTACGTCATAAAGTTGTTGTCTTGACGACGTGAGTCGTGGTTATCAGTATTTTATTATTTTTATTTTTACTTTTTTTTTCTTTGACAGAAGAAACTCAGACTTGACTCAACTAATTCTAAGCTAGAAGGCTAGGCTTGATCTTATAACTTACCAAAATAAAACCTAATATCACTGAGAATTCGATTCACATGTGATACATAGACGCTGCCAAAAGGCCTCATTTCTTCAAAAGCTTATTGTATTCTTCTGTTATAAAGTGCGTAATAAAAATATAAAGCCGAATACACGAGGTAGTATATTGTCCCTTCAGTTTCCTTACGGAGTAAGGATCTATTTTTTGAAAAATTTAGTAGGCTACATAAAAACCGGAACGAAATATTTTTGAATTTAATTCATGTTGTTTTTTTTTTTCGGTTCTTTTTCTTGGATTTTTCCTTTATAAATTTCTATCCCGAGTTTAAGTAGTCACAGAAGAAAGAAAGATAGAAAGAAGGAAGGAAGAAAAGAGAAAATGTCCTTATTTACTAACCACATCTATGTGGAAACTAAAGATGATGAACGATTCACACCTCCTATCGCAGCTAAATATATAATGCTGCTCTATTGCTGCATCTTTTTCCCTATAGTACTACTATCCGAGTCCAGGTATTCGAAAAGAAAAAATCGAAAGTAACAGAAGAAGAAGAACAGGGATTTTTTAGTCAATGATCTTATTGTCTAATTCATTCTAATCATTGCTAACAACATAAACAAGAGACTTTCATGAGGACATTTTTTATTATCATTGGCATTATTAGTAACTACGTATAATTTTGTTTACTATTTTATTCCCTTATAATTAGTCAAGTTTTAAACGGTTAGTTTGTCTAGGAGTAAGTATCCTTTATCTTCTTTTGATTCGTTCCAATCCATCCGGAATCTTGGGAGCATTATTCTAACAATATAACGATAAAAAAATGCTCTTATTAGTGGTGAAAGAATGTAAATTTTAAAAATGGATTTGTTATGTTCAACGCTGCCGACACCAAGAATATTCTCTTACCACAGGAAGCCCATCACCCAATCCACGAACTAAGATTAATTCTTGGAAGCCTGCTGAGCTTAGACTCCATAAAAATTCTCTGATCACAGGAAGCCCATGCTCGCGCTTTTGTCGCGGTATTTTTCAGTAAATGTATGTGGTTGATAAAAAGTTAGGAAAAATACATTCGATCTTGATTCTGTTCAAAAATTTTCCATATATAGCTATTTATTAGTGAGCGTTGCGTGACGACACTAACAGCGGTTGTGTGGATGACTAGGGCTGGCTGTGCTTATTACCAAGAGAAAAACGTTTGCGCATGCGTACATTTCAACGCACTTTTCAAGAATTTACAAGCTTTTAGTATAGAGAGCAATGCCCGTTTACTCAAACTCCTTTCATATCCTTCCCCAGTGTCTATGTGTCAACCACCTTTGAGAAATAATAATGATAATAATAATAATAAAGAATGTTTTTATACGCATATATAAAACTCTATGCGTTTACGAACAAATAAATGTATAAATGTGTATAGAAATTTAGATTATAAAATAGAAAATATTAGTTCACGTAATGTAATGTTTTTAGTACATGGAGTTGATCACAAGTCCGTTTGAAAAGTTTCTTTAAAAAAATAATAATTTGCTCTAGATGTTAAGCGTTTCAATAAATACTCACAATAGATTTCATAGACGAAGTTGGAAAGCACTCTTCCGATGCCGTCAACACAGGTATCGGCATTTCCGTTTTTGTTGTAAGTCTCTTTACCGTTGGGTCCTGACCAGCATTCAACTTTATACTGAGTGCCAAAAACTTTATAGCCTTTGGCCTTGGCCGCCTCGTAACACTTCTGTACGAGACGTTCAGGATCAAAGTTACCGATATGAACAGGCAAAGCTCGATCACTGATTGTGTCTTTGAAACAACCAACCGCTTTGTAGCCTGGGTAAAGATTTTATGATTTTAGTTTCTTTGGATTATAGTATAAAATATATTTCACACCGCTGCACACCACACAACAATACAATACAGTACACCACAGTACAGTACGACTCACCACGCCACAGCACGCCACAGTACAACTTACCACAGCACACCACAGCACACCACAGCACACCACAGCACTGCATACCACACAACACTACAGCACAGCATACCACAGCACATGCATGCAGTTAAAAGTTCAGTGCCGTAAACGTGCCGTGCCTTGACCATGATCTTTTCTAGAATTTAATTGGCTGATTTTTTTCTCGCGCAAAGTGATTGGTCTGAGAGTGCCGTGATGCGTGACCGTGTCTGCGCCGTGTTCATGCCGTGTTTCAGGCATTTGATTAATTGGATGGAGAATAAATTCTTTAGCAATGTCCGTGCTTGTGCCCTGAGGTTTTCACAGTCATAAAAAGCCTGCTCTACACCCCAGCAAACCACGCAAAGCACACCACAGCAAACCACAGTAGTGCATTACAGCACAGCAAACCGCATCACAGTTACCACAGCACAACACGCCACAGTAAACCACAACACAGCTTACTATACCACAGTACACCACAGAAAATCAAGGAGTGAAATTAGTAGGATTTTAATCTACCACTGAAATTTTAAAAAAAAAAAAAAAATCTTCAAACCGGATTTTTAAAAGATTGTTTAATGATGCTATCTACCTCCAGTGGCACAGTTTCCCCACTTCCCACTGTATACGGCTGTCGTAGAACACCAGGGACGATTATGATTCTTGGTAGTACAGCCCCTGTACACCACACCCTGGTAAGTAAACGGAAAGACACAGTCCTCTCCTTTGGTTGTCTTTACACCAGACGGAGGTTCTGTAGAAGAAGCATAGTTTCATTGCACAATGAAAATGTCGCAGTCAAAGTTTAAGAAAATCAGGAGTAAGACTAAAACTATTGATTAGCGATATTTTTGACCTGTTGGGGCTGGTGTTGGGGCTGGCGTCGGGGCTGGCGTTGGGGCTGGTGTCGTGGCACAGTTTCCCCACTTCCCACTGTATACGGCTGTCGTAGAACACCAGGGACGATTATGATTCTTGGTAGTACAGGCATTGTATACCACACCCTGGTAAGTAAACGGAAAGACACAATCCTCTCCTTTGTCTGTCTTTACGCCAGACGGAGGTTCTGTAGAAGAAGCATAGTTTCATTGCACAATAAAAATGTCGCAGTCAAAGTTTAAGAAAATCAGGAGTAAGACTAAAACTATTGATTAGCGATATTTTTGACCTGTTGGGGCTGGTGTTGGGGCTGGTGTCGTGGCACAGTTTCCCCACTTCCCACTGTATACGGCTGTCGTAGAACACCAGGGACGATTATGATTCTTGGTAGTACAGGCATTGTATACCACACCCTGGTACGTGAACGGAAAGACACAGTTCTCTCCTTTATCTGTCTTTACACCAGACGCGAAACCTGTATCGGACAATAATAAGCATAACGTTTATCAAACGAAGACATCTAATATTCAAACCAAACTGAGTGCGTGTTATTAGTTGGGGTAGACATTACCTAAAGCCCTAAAAAGATATCTTTTTTTAAGTACCTAGTCGTTCTAGCGCTTTCGCACTAATTGGGGACACTTTCCACACTACCAACACTATTCAATATTCTATGCACACGACACAACTCACATGTTTTTTTGCGGAGGGAGGATGCCGGATAGCCGTGAAGAAAACCCTTGTAGTATAGGAAACTTAATTTACGCGTGGTGTGATCCAATTAATAGCTCAAATTACCAATGGATACTAAATTATCGGCTGTTTAAGTCGTAAGATATCTAACCTACCATAGAGATTCACGAGCACAACTTGCAGAGTAAAAATCGCAAGAAGATTCCTTTTAAACATGACGAATCAGTGTAGTGCCAAGTAGAGCAGGTAAGAAAACCTTCCTTTTTGCAACCTGGATCAACGGAACTGAAGTGGCGGCGAGAGTAGGCAATACCTTTCTTATGAGCCTTAACGTATCCCTTGAGCCTTCGGGAGGGGATGTTAAGATAGGGAGCTACAGACTACATTCCAGTATCACTTGTCAGTTGCTATGTAACAATAATGATAAAAAGGTAATTATACACACCGTGAAAAGATTAAAAAACTTACTGACGTTTCGGACGCTAGTCCTTCGTCGGTACCATTATTGTTTCATTCGAAACACCGACTCAGCTCACACTAGTTTTAGCTGGTTATCTCTTCTAGTTGCTATGTACACAAATTTGCCTAAGAGTTATTTTGATTTAGCCCATGAAAGAAAAATGACTATTGGGTTAATACTAATTGAAAAAAATAAAAAATAAAATAAAAACGGCCGAGGCAACCTATTTCAAATAATTTGATATTTTATTAGCTTTTGTTGTTACTCAGCTGCTGGATGATCGTTGTTTACTAATAAAAGACGTGAACAATATTGTAAAAATCTTTGCGAGGGTCTCAATGGGGTTATATAACTATAAGGCGTTAAAAAACAACTAAAAATAAGTCGTATTGTAAAAATGACGAAAGTCAAACATGGCTAAACATGATGGAATTTTTCTTTTCGCGATTGGTTTTCTACTATACGTTTGAAATTTTCTTTCAAGCGGGTGTACAAAGTAGTAATATATATGTTTTCATATATTGTTTTGGCATTCTGTCTCCCCTATGGTCTCATTCATATGCACTAATAATATCTTGAGAACGGGTTTATGAAATTCCCCTTTTGCAAGCCTCGTCAGTAATCTAAACGGATATTTTTTTCGGAAACTTTTTCTTTGTGCGGATTGGCCTCGAAAACGCAACTTTTCGACAAGGTTATAAGTAAACGGAAAAAAACTATTCGAAAACGCTTGGTAAGGACCAGACGTTTTTAAAAATGATATCCGAAACGCCGGCTTTTGTGTAAAAAAGCATGTTATTGGGTTTCATCTGTCCCTTACGTAAGACATTTGGTATTCACCTTTATAGGAAGTTGGCCAAGTTCAGCACGACTTGCATTGTTACTGGCTGTTTTGCTCACCCCGAGTAGCATTTTACAGAACTTAATGTGTATTTGTGTTTCTGGTGCATAATCAGATTTTTAATTTTTACTTGTGTCCACTCCCCACACTTCCGCTGCCATATAACAAAATAGGTTTTATGAGAGAATTATAAAGTTTAATCGTCAAGCTAACATCTAGCCTGTTCTAAAATTATTGCCCATTTCTTCTATAGCCCATATATGGGAGTACCCCCCCTCGGGGGGGGGGGGCGTATAGTGGCATTCTCGATTGAGGTCGACGTCCCTCCTTTGATGTTAAACGAAGTTACGAGGTCATTTTCTAATATATATTTTTGATGCCTAGTTTCATGACAAGAGAGTTTCACAAGAAAGCTAACTAACGATAGGTAACTTTCATTTATTGGCAAGTCCTCAGCATTACGTGCTCTCCGTATGGTTTAAACCTATAAAATATTTAGGAAAAACTGCAGCTATGTTATTATTTAATATTGTTTATGTTAGGACATGTTTACAAGGAGGAATGGTAACCCTAGTGTTAGTAGATAGCTGGGTTTTACAAGGAAAAATATATTGGTAGGGTATTACTAACCCTACTAGGGGTAGAGCGGGAAGATGTGCGCGGTAGTGCTACTTAGCAAGCTCCAAAGTTTTAAGATATAATTCCTATTATTATGTATTATTAGTATTAAGTATTTTTTTAAATATATTTGTCTTTTTACCATTATTTTTCATTATCTCGAAATTCCGATTTTATTATGTATAACTTTATACCCAATTATTTAATTATTTTACATAACTCATTCAATTTAAAACTGAGCAGATTCTTTGCTTGTTTCTATTTGTCACATATTGCATTATTGTAAATAGAGTTTGGAATAAAGCTTTCATTTATTATATTAATTCTAAAAGTTATTAAATTATTTAAATTATTAAAATAGTTTTTTGAATCACTGCGCCAGAGCCATATAACTTGTGTTTATGATGTTTCTTATTTATTTTTTTGCAAATAGTTCAAGTGGTGAATGTTTATAAAAAAATAATATCAGTGCCAAATTCGATTCAAACCCAGCGACAGAATTAATAAAATAAAAAAATCGATTCCACTGTGCCTTACTCCCGAAACATCCGCAAACCCAAGGCGTGCAGGGTATGGACTTCGGACCTGACGGCGATTAAATCACTCTGGGTGTACGAATGACGCCGGCCCCAGACCTTATCTGCAACTGCAGCTTGAATATGGAATGCCGTTACTGCCAAAAGCCTTTCAGTTTTCACCACCTTGTTCAAATGGTCATACTAGATATTGAATTATGCACACCATAGATTGAGTTTCTTAATTGTACTTTCAAGTTCCATACCAAGTATGTCGAGAAATATTTTCAGTTTTAGTTTCTTGACAAAAAGTTGACGAGAACTCGACGATATTTCTCTGTTTCTCGACGAGATTTCCTCTGTTTCTCGACGAGATTTCTCTGTTTCTCGACGAGTTTTCTCTATCCGCAGGGAACCCAAAATGCTTTTTACGGGTTTCCTGTAGTCTAGCATCCATAGTTCTTTGCAAGCTGATGTGCGCCATTTTGAAACGTGGTACGTTCTAGAATTGGCATACACGAGGCATACGGAGTTTTGACATGAATCCAACGATTCGAAAAATATTAGAAAATATAAATACCCTGAGTAAAGAGCTTGAGAAAGCGGATGAAAAGAGCAATGAGACAAATGTATCTGATGCCACAGTACATAAAGAGATTTTGAGGTCGTTCAGAGGCCAAAATTCTCAGCCTACTGCATCAACAAGCAACGCTAATACTGTCTCTGGCGGCGGTACAAGCAGTTCTACTGTTCCTAAATTCCAGCTTGCCTATAATTTTATGAAAGGCCGAAAACGAAAGCAAGTAAAAACCAGCACAAAAAAAGCAAGTGGCACTTATGTTAAGGACGTTATTTTGCTTGCTGGTCCGAATGAAGACAAAGTTCCCCGCCAAGGCGTTCGAATTTTTCTATCTGAAAACAACCATATTGTGTCTGGGGCGACTTTCAGCAAGGAGTTAGACTACTTGCCACTTTGCGATTACCTGAAGAGCCTTTTTCCATCAAAACTTGGTGAATTTGATGATATTGAGATATTAATGCCAGTCCATTCAAAGCTGCTGCCTCCCAATCTAGCACCTGGGCAACAGTTGTCTGCATTCTTGCTGCAGAAAATATTTAAAGATAGGCCAATTTATATAAGACCCAGTAAGACCTTCCTAGATATACCAGGCCTCCAGTTATCCAAGAAGAGAAAAACTGAAACTGAGGTAAATATAGATTTAGGCAGAATAATTACAGTCATACCAGGCCAAGAGTACCCCCAAGAAGGCATTATTTATTCGAAAAATATATGATTATTTGAGCCATTATTTACTTCAAGAATGCATTCTGTTTGATACTATATAAACGAATATTCAAAACATTCGATTACTGATTGATTGGATTAAACAATCAAAGGATATTCTATATGCAAAAAGCAGTTGCTTTTGGTGACAGGCTTCCTGTGTATGTGTCTATGTATGGATATCATTTGTAACAATGTATTATTGGGGTAAAAATCGGGGTATACATGACCTGCTTTGACTGTAATATTGAAATGTTACTTTATTTATATTCCTTTTATTTAGAACTTCAATTTTGTGTCTACAGGTATATGAGCTAACAGATGATGATGGTGAGGATGAAGATGATGACTTAATTTTTAAAACTTCAGTTTTTGAAAAGCAAGAAAATGAGATTAAAGGTATTTTGGTTAATAAAAGCAATGGAAGCATTGAAACTTAAAGCATTTTTCATGTTTTTTATATTTTCTCACCGTAATGTGCCAGGCACAATGTGCAATAAAAATGATGACAATTATTGAACTGAATGGAGTGCAACATTGACCTTAACGAATTATGACCACCACTTCATTATCATACCTTTCCTAAATTCATATTCATATTTTAAGTATGTACCTGTCCACCTCGTGCCGACCTCGTGCCCAGGTGGCACATAGGGCTTAATTAAGTATGTTAGTGGTTATTTTTGAAATTGGGTTTTATTTCTAAAACTCGTTAAGATTTATGGTCTGAAATCATAATTATATATGATTACAAAATTGCATGACACAATATGATTTTATTGTTAAACACATGCCTGTATACAGCCTTATTCTGTAGTAAAAATGCATGGCCTTCTGATTTAATGTGATTCAGAATATTGACTGGATAATATTTGTTTGTATCAACAGAGTTATCAACAGTGGACCCAGAAAAATGTGATGAACCTTCTGGAAGTAAGGTTACAGCAGAAAAGGCTGATTCAAATGAATCCTCAGTGGTGCATGAAGTGACCTCCTTACCTACCACCAGCAATTCTGCATTGTCTGCTACTAAACCAGGGACACCAGTGCCAAACACATCGTCAGTAGTGGAAGCAGCAATCCCAACCCAATCACCTACAACTGTAGATTCTGAGTTCCAATCAGTTATTACATTATGTATACAGTATATTTACGAGAAAGGCATCACTGATCCTGTGGAAGTACTAAGATGTGCTCAATCCTCCTTCAATGTTGGAAGGGATCTTGACATCCAAAGAGCTTCTGAAAGTTTGGAAGGAGAAACCAATTTTATTAACATTGACAGGTATGATTTTTAATTCAGGGGCTCAGATATCCAAAGGTCAAGGCTTGTGTCTTACAATTTTATTTGTTTTCAGGTACAATGTTCTTGATAGTGCTCTAGAAGAAGTCCAAGAACTTGAGAATCCTAGGCTGACACTTGAGGTATCCTTCTATGGTGAAAGTGCACAAGATTCAGGTGGCCCGAGACGGGAATTTTTTAGGCTATGTTTGCAGGAAATCAAGACCAAGTATTTTGATAATGGCTTAAAGGAGCACTTGTCAAAAGACTATGAAAATGTAGGATTACTAATGGCACTTAGTGTTCTACAAAATGGGTCGATTCCAAGATTCCTTTCAGAAGAGCTCCTGCAGGAACTATTCAATGCAAGTAAACCATCCAAATGCATTGAAAACCTTCAGAAAGGGTTTGCAAGGGTGGGTCTTTATCAGATTGGCAGTGTTATACCAATATTTCTCCAACTCTTTCGTCCATCTCCAGCAGCTGTGCTTACTAGAAAAAAGTTACTACACGTGTTAAGTCCAAAGTTTTCAGAGGAAGGTTCTAATGCCAGAAAAGATGAAAGCAGTGTTTATGCTGCATTTAATAAATATTGCCGTGAAGCAGCAAGTGGTCAAAGGGGAAATGTAACTCTCAATCATGTGCTTCAGTTCGTTACAGGAGCAGACGAAGAGCCACTATTAGGGTTTGGTGCATCACCAGCCATTGAGTTTCCTGAGGCAAGTGGAGACAAAGCCTGGAACTTTGTTCCATTTGCAAATACATGTGCAAACACTTTGCACCTACGAAGGCCAACTTTAGAGTACCACCTTCCAAGTGAAGAAGTTCTGTTTGAAATGTTTGACTATGCATTTGTCAATGCGTATTTTGGAAAAGTGTAAATGCATGAATGGCATATCATTCTAGAATGCCTGAGTTGCAAGGATGAATGACTTTTTCCTAAAAAAATAGTTTTTTTGTTCCTTTGTTTCTAGGAACTATAAATATATTAGGACTATATTTGACTTGCTTCACTTCATTGATGAATGCAATGTCTGTGTTAAAAGAAAAGAAAGAAGAAAAAAAGAAAAGAGTTATATTTTCATTCAGATGTATCATATTGTTTGTTACTGTTTTAAAGAGCAGGCTACGAACCGTTTTAAATTGTTGCAATGTAAACCATTATTGATGCATTGAAAGTTTGTGTACATTTAGATCAGAACATTTTAATATATGTATCTTTTTTACTTCATGAACATAATTCTACTACGGAATATGTATGCGAGCGATTGCAATAAACCTGTAAAACTAATAGTCCATATCCAGTGCTTGAAATCCCCACCTCGAAGTAAAACAAAATACAAACCAACAAACACTATAAACTTGCTATAGAGACTATTGGACTAACATCAAGTTCACAGGATGTATATTGCAAACACTCTGCAAAGTTGTTGGTACATGTAAAAATATTGGTTAAGATTACTCTTAAGTTCCAACCAAATACTTGATAAGGTTGTGATTACTTAATAAAGTTATTCTTGTAATTTGTCAAGAATTATAGACCTTACATTGCAAAAATGATTAATGCCAGAATCACCGTCATCAGCTAATGGATCAATGCTTGAGTGAAGTACCTCTAAATCACCATTAGTAAGTTGGCATGAATTTTCTGGCACAACAATGTGATTATCTGAGTCATCTTGTGATAACATTTCATAGTCAACACCATAGTGATAGATGTCTTGGGGATGTTGTAAACTGGAGAGGCTGCAAGACAGCATACCAGCATTCCAAAGAGCAATTGGAGAGCTATGTCCAGCTGTTCTGATGCCATGATAGTTCCATTGTGAAGTAAATTCTTCCAAAGATCTCGATATACGGGGAATGAACACAAAGTGAAGAGCTGCCAAGTCAATTTCATTAGTTGAGTCCAATATATTGTAATGTTCCATGTGCTTGAATATAGCAGAGTAGTTGTAGTTTACAACCCGATTGACTTCCCTCCACAATCGTTCAATGCGTGTGTTATGAACACTTCTCCTTGTAATGAAACTTCCTCTATTTGCACCTCGATGCAGAATCATGAACCTTGCTACATCATAATTTTCTACACCCAAATCGCCTCTAACTTTGCTGGGAATCCCAAAGATGTCAGTTCCAGATTGGAAAAATTGAAGAACTGTACTTGCCAAATTATTAGTGGCACATTTCAAGTAGATGATTGTTCGACTATAGCCGTCAATACATCCATGAATTACTATTCGCCATCCTATGAGTTTATGGTTGGAGTCCATATGCCACAAACAATTTGGTGCTGGGACATTGTAGACTCTCCTTTGTATTGCTTGACTTTTCCTCACTGCCCTTCCAATAGGATCTATGATTTGCAGTCTCTCCCTTACCCTCCAACGCTGAACAAGTATTCCTTTGCTTCTCAAACTTCCACGAATGTAGCTTTCTCCAGCACGTGGAGTTATGGATAATATCTCCCTTAGTACTTTATCCAATTCTGTGTTTGAAATGTCGGAAAATGTCCCATGAATACCATAGTCTCGAACACGCCTGTATAATGTCCTTTCACTAACGTTTAGGCACTCTGCAACCTTAGCTCATTTCATACCAGTCTCGCGAAGAATCAGTAATTGTTCTTTGGTAATTGAAAACTTTGGACGCCCAAGTGTTTTCTCCTTGAGAGGATAGTATCCCGATTGATCAATTTCAACTTCCTGCTCTGATATTGTCTGTAAAATGACTTCCCATTTCCCATAGGAAAGAGTAAAAAGCTCTTCTAATAGTTGGAGCATAAGCTTATTTTCTGGTTCATTGGACGGTTCATTGTCGTTGCTCTTTCCACCTTCTAACTGACAAATCATTCCAAATAATACACTTATATAGTCTTGTAGTTTCCTTTCAAGATATTCAAGAAGAAGGTGATCGGTTAAAGACGTCACTTGATTCAAGAGCTTATCAAAATTACGGAAAAAAGTTTCAAGTTCTTCCTCACGAGAGCCAGCCGCCATGTTTAATAGCTTGCAAAGAACTATGGATGCTAGACCACAGGATACCCGTAAAAAGTATTTTGGGTTCCCTGTGGATAGAGAAAACTCGTCGAGAAACAGAGAAATCTCGTCGAGAAACAGAGGAAATCTCGTCGAGAAACAGAGAAATATCGTCGAGTTCTCGTCAACTTTTTGTCAAGAAACTAAAACTGAAAATATTTCTCGACATACTTGGTATGGAACTTGAAAGTACAATTAAGAAACTCAATCTATGGTGTGCATAATTCAATATCTAGTATGACCATTTGAACAAGGTGGTGAAAACTGAAAGGCTTTTGGCAGTAACGGCATTCCATACCTGAATCCCTTTCAACTCAGCTCCAGTCTTTTTTTTATTATGTAAATCAGGCATCAAGGCATCTAATATGAGAGGGTCTGGGCTCCACTGCAGGACTCGTGTTTTGAAAAATGGCGGCAACCCAGACAAATAATGCCATCACTTTGAAGGGAAGCACCGAAAATGTGACTGAATTTTTCGGTAAATTGAATCTCTCTAATGTTCAATTGATAACTATTGAAAGATATATCTGACATGTGCTTTTTTGTATGTATTTTCAGGGTTTGGGATCAACAGGTAAGGTTATGTCTCTTTAACACGAGAGGTAGTTGGTTGCAAAGCTTGAAATCGACAGCATACCCAAAAACCGATAAATGTTTTGACGATTGCATCGTATAAAGTCCTTCGATTTTGATGGAAGCCTTATAAGGATTTATAAATCTGTTTTATTATCTACGATATGTTTTTTGTCTGGCAATTGAATGAAGGGTAATATTCCTATGTAACAGCTCGCTTTGTCTGTGAAGGGGATGGCATGATAATACGTTTGTGTGACTATAAATCTATTGAGTAGTTTATATATAAGATTATCTTTTATATCTCTTCATATCTTTTACTCTGACGAAGAACCAACGTCCTAAACTTAAGTACAGTCCCTAACGTTTTTACACTGTGTTTAAGTTCCATTGTTATTCACTTGTTGAGTTTTTATAGAGTTATTGAAGGGAATCGCTGAATCTTATTTTCATGAATACACAAATGCGATTTATACCTAATTGCAAGAACATTGTATGCTAAAATAGAACATTTATACTTTAGTGGGGAAGGAATTCTATTAAAAGGCAAAAGGAGTTCAGCTCTAGTGATCTTCTATTCTTAATTAATGCCTTTCCCAGTGAAGTAGAAATGTTCTATTTTCGTATGACAACGTTTTTGCAATTAGGTGTAACCTCCCAGCTAGCTTGAGATAATTATTGGATTTCACAAAGTTAATAAACATTTCTGTACATTATTTTGTTAAAGTCAAGGGCTGTAGAGTACCCTACTGTAAAAGCAGCAGCACTCATATTTCAAAAAAATTGATAGACTAGAATGCTCAAGTCAAACTAAACGTATTGTGGCTGAGATATATATAGGGTAGCATGCTTTGGTCTGGGTTCGAGCCTGGCAGCTCAGACTGGATCATATGTGAGATGAGTTTGTTTGATGTGTTGTTCTATCCCTTGCCATGAGGGTTTTTTTCCTGGTTCTCCGGTTTCCTCTCTACATATAAATTGTCATGTGAGTTGAGACTGTCATATGTTGTAAATGTAGAATGTAGTGGGTGTGGAGGGAACCTCACAGAATAGCCCCATACATGGTGTGGTGGTTGTAAAATATATTAAGTTTTTCTTAAGATTCAGCAAAAAGTGGGAACTATAACCCCTGCAGCCCCTCGAGCCTTACCTGCAGTCCCTGAAAGTTGATGCAAAAATAAAATGATGAAATCTTTGTTTTTCAGTATTCTCTATCAGCGTGGTGTTTACCCAGCAGAAAACTTCAAGCGTGTAGAGCAATATGGCTTGACATTGTTTGTCACAGATGAGCCCCTTTTGAAAGAATATATAACAAATGTCCTCAAACAAGTTAAAGGTAAAACACTCAACCTAATTGTCATTACATAATAAAAAAAATATTTATATAATATAATTATGTATTAATACCCCTGAAATCACCTTTGGGCTGATCAAAAACTACTGTAGGCATGACTAATTTTTATTTACAAATTGAACTGAAATTTAGTTAGTTTTGTGGAGGGATGAAAATTTTTGGATCCAGAAAGAAAATCTTGATTCATGGAAGGACCTAGGACGAACTCTACTCACATGTGATGCCGAGTGCAGGAATCAAACCCTAGACCACTTAGGTGAAAGGCGAGTGCATTACTGCTACTGTACACCACCCTATTCCCTACATAATGTACATGACTGTACACTATCAATAAATAACAATCTGATCTACCAGTCATCATTATTCCAAAAAAGCAAAAACAACTTTCCAGAGTAATTCTGCTTATAGCAACCTAGTGCATTGCATTGGTGGTCATTTAATTTTCTTTGGCACTTCAAGCGCTTGTCTTTTTTCTCACAGATTGGCTACAAAATAAGACAATTCAGAGAATTGTTCTTGTCATTAGTAATGTTGATACAGCGGAAGTCCTTGAGAGATGGCAGTTTGATATTGAATGTGACAAAGCCATGACAGAGGACAGGTAAATATATTGATAAAACAAATCGTTTTAGTCAAATCCAACTAGTGTTCTATAATCAATGCTGTATTCTGATTGAAAGAGCTACTACTAGGGTATAAGTTATAGCCCACTAGTAGCGAAAAGTGCTGGCTTTGAAAGCCAAAACATTAAATTTGACTTTATTTTTTAACTTGTTTATTTCTATACTGTATATTTGAGCAAATATTTGGATTTGACTGAAATGATTATTCCTCTTACACTCATAGCCCATTTGGGCTGGAGGGGTTTTTGCTAATGAGTAAATAAGTAAACTCTTTATTTTACGATAACATCCAATTCTCCTTCACTGTTTGGCTATTTTTATCATTAATAAGAGGACACTAAAAAGGTGATGTCAACCAGACTGCACTCTTTCTGTTGGTTGAGTTTTGATCACTTAAAATGAAAAGTGTTTATTTTTGTTATTATAAAAAAGAAATTGACATCAGTTTTGTATATGTCTGTCCTCTTACTTACGATATATTTCATCATCATATTGTCAAAGAAGGCTACGCCTCATTGATCCACACTACTTTGACAATGTAATGATGCAATTTATCGTCAATAAAAGGATAGACACATAAATAACTGATGATGTCTATTTGTTAATAATTTGCTGTCCTTAATACTCCAGTTTCAAATTCTCTGTTGCTCAGGATTAGCATAACCTTTATTTTGTGTAGAATATTCATACGTTCCTGTACATGTGAAGGTCCAAGGAATGGAGTGTTAACTTTGTATGTTTGAAGTTGTGCATTCTTTCCTTTACTGATGATCGATTGAGAATATTTGGCCCTGAGCAAATGGGTCTGTAATCAAGGAATGCCAGCAGTATTTTTGAATACAGAAATGGTCTATTTGTTTATCTTAGGGTTGGTTAAAAATTAGAACATTAATTGGTATGTGTTGTTTACTCCCTAGTAAACCAAGAGAGAAGTCTTTGAAAGAAGTAAAAAAAGAAATTCGTGATGTCATGCGTCAAATCACAGCCAGTGTCACCTTTCTTCCATTATTGGATGGCCCTTGTATGTACTACAATCATGTTTTGATTTCTGACTGACACACCAAATAAAAATATGGCGACTACAATAATTACAATAACTATTGCTCTGCATTGACTAGTGACTGACTAGCCTCATGTTCACATGGAAATATAAAAAGCGTTTTCACATGTATGAGGGTCTGTAGTCAGTCGCTAGTTAGAACAATAGTTATTGAAATTGGTGGGTGATATAAAAGGCAGTATAAAAGGAATTTATAGAAACACAAAGTTTCATCCCCTGGTTTTGGAGAGTTATGTTCATCACAAACGTTTTACATTGTAGTGCATTTTACATACTGTGGCCACCCAATTAACCTTAAAAATCTCATTCTATTCCCTTTTTGCTTTCCATTTCCCTTATATAGTTTATATACATTCTCAAAAAAAAAGGATTTGATAGTTTAAAAACAATTTTATTTTTGATTCTGTGTGAATAGAGGCTAACCTTTTTCCTCACACTGCTGGGAAAAGTCAGTACTCTGCTAGCAGGCAAATTTTTTCAAATCAGAGTACACAATTGCATAGCACCTTAAAACTCGCAGGAAGCATGGATTGCTTAGCAGTGAGAGAAGTACACTCTCCTGCCTCAAAGGTGACCTTGGTTTGATTCCTTGGTATGTGAGTAGAGTTGTTCGTTGGTTCTCTCCTCTGCTTCAAGTTTTTTTCCTCTGGGTTCATTGGTTTTTCCTCCCTCTAAAAAATCAACTTCTAAATTCCAATACTCCTTTTTACAGTTCCATTCAGTGACCACAAATAATAGTTCCTAGCCAAGGCTGGAGTTTCTGTGCATAGCAAAACTACAGTTTATCATGCGGGGCAACTCCAGCCTCAGCTAGGAACTATTATTCGTGGTCACTGAATGGAACTGTAAAAAGGAGTATTAGAATTTAGTCGAGGAAGACTTACTCTGTAGAAATACCACCATTAATTTATTTTTATTCATTTTTATTTATTTATATTGTCTTTCTTTTCAGGTGCTTTCGATCTTCTTGTTTATACTGACAAAGACCTCAATGTCCCAGAAATGTGGGAGGAATCTGGACCTCGTATCATTAGTAACTCTGAGGAGGTTCGCCTTCGTTCTTTCAGTACTACAATCCACAAGGTTGACACAATGGTGTCCTACAAAAGCGAAGATTAAAATGCTTGGTAAATAGCAATGATAGTGAAAGAAAGAAAGAATGAATATTGCTTCTCAAATTAAGTAACAGTCCTTAAAGAACTCTGTTAAGTGGAACGGCATAAGTAATGCATGAAAATGTTTTGTTTTTTTTAAGGTCATATTTAAGGCAAAGTCCAATGACACATTTATCTCTTATACTATCTCATTTCTCCCAAATCTCATGATTTGGAATTGTTTAATACTAGAAGTAAATACATAATAATCTTTTCAGAAGATGAACTTTTCATGTGCAAATATATAAGTTTGAATTTTTTTCTTTTTCTTTTTTTTGTTGCTCACTGTAATAAGATCACAGAAAATTGTCCAGCATATGTTCGATTCCTTTAGTACATGTACGCCTCACAACAGTAAAAAGTGAAACAGCTTTGAGGAAAATGCTTTCTAGAGTCAAAACTCATAACTGGGAATCTTTTTGGTGGTCAAATACTTATAAAATTGATAGGGTTATGTTATGTAGATTCATGATTTATATATTTGAAAATAGAACTTGTTTTGCTAGTAATGTTTTTGGTGTTTCATCTCCAAACTGCAGAGTACAATTGGCATAAATAACGAGGTTTCCACATCAAATATTACCAGATAGCAATGCATTAGTCTACTGTGTAAATATAAGTTATAATTATTTTTCTCTCTTAAAATTTCAAGAAATCGTTAGAATAAAAGCAAAAAAAAAAGACTGATCTATTAATATATCGGATGGCGTTTTACGTGTTTTGCTGACGGGGTTTATCGCGTTAATACAGAAAACATGAATCGTTTAATGACATCAAGGGGGGGGGGGGGGGTGTTGACTGGGGGGTCTGTGAATCCGAGGGCATTTCAATCGACTGCTACAATTAACTTTAGAACTAAGACCGCAGACCTACTAAACTTTGCACTAATTTGTTTAATTTTGTTAACTTTTTCACGGCAATGAGAGTATGCAATCTATCAGTGTGATAAACGCTTGAATTATATACCATATCAGTGAAATATAGGATGTCACTTCACGGTGAACTGGAAACTGTGCGCTTGGTTATTGTATCGACCTTAAATGCGTAATAAACAAATCATCACATAATACTTAGAGCCTGATCTTTTTATTCACTCGTTTTCCATATCATATCGCTTATTCGCCCACGGACTCGCTTGTTTGCGATATGCTATGGAAGCTCTCTTACAGTAAACTGGTTAATTTTTTAAAAAATATTTCACTGCTCAGTTAAATTTCAAGAAGGATGAGATTATCTTCATCCACCAACACCATTCTCTTTTATTCCGACGAAGAACTAACCTCCGCTTTGGGCTCAGTTGTACAAAGGTTGATAATGCTATCCGAACGATAAATCTTATCCAGTGGATACATTTATTGGATAATAACCGCATCGAATTATCCACTGGAAGGATTTATCCATCGGATAGCGCTATCCAGCCGGTGTAATTTATTTCGAGAGAAATTATACCGGCTACAGTGGCGGATCCAGAATTTTTCAAAGGGGGTTCCGTTTCTTAAACTGTGTATAATTCTCTTTTGTTTAGTCGATGTTTGACAAAGAATTGGCTCTAATCACCTAATTTACTATCTAGTAACAGAACTTAAAGGTAAATTAAACTTTATAACAGCAAATATCAAAACTACTAATATTTTTTTAATTAAAATTTATATAAGACATTTCTATTACCTAAAAGATCAAACCTTCAAGGGGGGTTCCGTGGACCCCTTCGACCCCCCCTGGATCCGCCACTGGGTTGAACGCAGGCTATATCCACCCTTCGTACTCGGTAAAAACGTTAATTTTCACTTTTTTAACTTTTCCAAACAAGTGTTCAATAGAGATTAATGATACATTCTGATTTAATCCGATTTTCACGACTTTTTGATTAAGGAAAAAGTTTGCTTCATTTGAATTATTCAACGAACCCACGTTTTTAGAGCCGGTATGACAGAAAAACAACTACCACCTGTTAAAAAAAGGCATGTTAGAAAGTAAAACTGTGAAGCTTGAATAAGGAAATAAGTTCAAAACTCGTGAAGATATGATTCTTGAAAAGTTTGAACTTTGTACGAAAACCTTTGCAGGAGACAAGAGATGCCTCCAACAAATGTTTCCATAAAAAAATCATATTTTCGCAAGCTTTGAGCCGTTACTTCTGTCAGACCATAATTAGCCTTCTATTATCCCCTTTATTAACTTTATGTTTAAAATGCGGGCAGCTTTACTAATTTTCCAGCTATATAGTAAGTTCTTAAAACAAACCACAGTGTAATTTTTCGCATGTTGAGTCATTTGTCAGAATCACTATACAAAAAAAGCCTACGACAGTGGCGGATCCAGGGGGGGTTCGAAGGGTTCCACGGAACCCCCCTTGAAGGTTTGATCTTTTAGGTAATAGAAATATGTCTTATATAAATTTTGCTTAAAAGTATCCACAAGGATAATGTTGAACACGAAATGACAAATATTTGCTGTTATAATGTTTAATTTACCTTTAAGTTCCGTTACTAGATAGTTAAATTAGGTGATTAGAGCCAATTTATTTGTCAGACATCGACTAAACAAAAGAGAATTATACACAGTTTAAGAAACGGAACCCCCCTTTGAAAAATCCTGGATCCGCCAATGTACGACGACTTCATCCTGAATTCAGTATTGTTAAATTTATAAACATGAGATGACAGTCACAGCAGATAGTTTTTGCGAAAATGAAAATCCCCCGCCCGAAAGAAGTTTTACGTTGCAAACGGTGGCTCGCCTCATATTATAAAATTCTGCGACTCATGGATTTTTTTTGTTCTCGCTATAAACTTCAAAGTAAGTATTATCAACTAATATTAAGTACAGACTTTATCGCTATTATTTGTAGGCACTATTTTTCCGATTATAGGTTGATATAGACATTTCCGCTCTGTGCAGTGATTGTCATTCATCAGCCTGCGGCTTGTTATGACACTTTTAAAACAAAATAAGGCCATTTGCTGCGTAGTTTGATTTATCAAGTTATAACATGATTATCTGCCCTGTTCGTTATGTTTAAACTTCCCTTGGGGAACTTGAATTGTTAAGAAGTTTCAGATCACCTTGATCTACAAAACGAGAGGATAAAAATAACTCATTTATCACCTTGTTGTCGTAGTTCGAAGAGGATATAAATAGCTGTTATATTGTAGCCCAAGTAAGTAGCTCAGTTCATACTGCCGACGAACGCTGAACATTCTGAAGACTTTCCTGAAGGAATAAACCCGAGCAACTCTTTGTTGTTGTTGTTGTTTTTGCCATCAATTGTAAGTATGGTCTCTTGTTCAGTGATCCTCTTTCGTTCTTCATTTTTATTATTATTTTTGCAAGCTTCCTTTTCTGATTTTTCAGTCCTTTCTTCTTCTTTTTCTTCTTCTTCTTTGGTGAATATTCTCCTTTTTTTCTTGTTCCTATATATATCATTCGTTTTTAATCGCCTTTTTTTCTTCTTCGTGTCCTTGCTCTTTCTTCCTATTCGTGTGTCTTACATATCTTATGCTGCCTTTTCTTCTTGTTCCTATTCTTCGTTCTTTCTTCTTTATTCCTTCTTTTCTTCGCCGTTTTCTCATTTTTAATTCATTTCTTGATCCGATCTTCTTTTTCTCAGGTTTAGTTCTTCAATTGTTTAGTAGATCTTCTCCTTCTTCTTCAGTATTGTTCCTATTTCTTCGTTCGTCATCTTGTTTCACTTTCTTAATTCTTGATCCGACCTAGCTCAGTTCTTCTTTTGCATGGTTCCTATCTTCTTCTTTGTCTGCGTTTTCTTCCGCGTTTGTCTTCTTGTTCTTCTTAATTCACTTCTTGGTCCGACCTAGCTTCATTTTTCTTAAAATTTTTACTTCTACGTCTTAAGTTTTCTTCAGTTGTCGTTATCATGTTCTTCTTCGATCGTCATCCTCTTTTAGTCTTGTTTTTTTTATCATCTTCTGCCATTTAATTCAGTCGATGTTCTTCTTCTTCTCTAATCTATTTTAATTGGCTGTTGTATCACAGCGTGAGACAATCACAACAGAGCTGGGCTCCAAAGTAGGTGAAAACCCAAAGTTCGAATTACAAATTTAGGAGTTGGTTTTTATGAAGGGAGAAAACGGCTGAGTTGGTTTTTATGAAGGGAGAAAACGGCTCTATTCGCAACTTGCGCGCATGCGCAAGGCTTTCCTGGTTTGAGACAAAACCGGATATGTCAACTGGAATATGGAAGAGCTGCGCTGTGACTGCAGCTTGCAGGATAGATGTTACCCTGCAGCTTGCTTCGCAACGTTGCAAAACTTAGAAGATCGCTGAACTTTTACTAGATCTTGCAGCGTTGCATTGTTAGTTGCATATGTGTTTGCTACTGTTTGCATTTAGGTCAACCATGAATTTCAAGTTCCTGTTGCTTTTATGTCTTATCTTTGTGATCTTGATGCCTGATGCTCAGGCCTGGAGACGACGCCGCCGCCGTCGCCGTGTGCCACCTTCCCATTGCCACATCGTGTGCAGAAGGCATTGCGGCTTTAGATGTACTCCGACCCGTTGTCACTACAGGTGCTGGAGGAGATGTTACAGGGTTTGCCACGGAAAGCGTGATGCACCTGAAGATGAGCCAGAAATCTCATACAAAGATCTTGGGCCAAATAGAAAATGAAAGAAAATCAGTCAAGCTCAGATGATAAACAGTTAAGCAACACCCAAGCATCTATAATGAAAAAATGTGTAGTTTAAGATCTATAGAATTCATTAAAGCATATTCAACAATCTATTCAGAGTAGTTGTTACCCTATTGACTCTTTTTGAGTGTACAGATCATCAAGAGTTTTGGTCTTACCGCAGAAAATGTATTGACTTACGAAAAAATGTTTAAAATTTACTTCAAGCTTCTATCTTTTTCTTACTTCTTCATTTTATTTTTATATAAGCTTAAATAACCAGAAATGACTCCACGACTTCAGCTTATTATCTGTAAGCTTGAAGTCTTTTTTGTCACACACCATGATTATATTATAAACATGTTGATTCGTAACTTGATCAGTTTATTTTTTATTCGGGCATCAAAAAATGTTTAATTTCTCTCGGTCGTGAACAATCAAACCACAACCACAATTTAGCGCTGTTATATATGATTATTCTGAGACCACA
The DNA here is from genome assembly GCF_029948245.1 of Actinia tenebrosa. NCBI lineage: Eukaryota > Metazoa > Cnidaria > Anthozoa > Actiniaria > Actiniidae > Actinia > Actinia tenebrosa. Next base: position 11,430,451 of record NW_028292581.1, on the reverse strand, counting down.
ACAGAATAGTACAGCGTATGCTGTTGGGATAACGCTGTTGATACGCGTACGTGATTGTCTCAGTTCGCACTGAACGTCAATAAACTAAATCCAAGAGATTAACTAGAAATAATTAGTTCATATTCCCTTGCTAAATCTCTATCCTCCTTCCCTAATCCTTCCTGGTCTTGAAATTTCCCTGTTATTTTAAAGATCCCCTCACCCACCCCTCCCATTACAAAATTACTTGTCATTGAATATTCTCGTCCCAGACCCCACTCGTACAAATCAAAAGGTTTCAAAGGGACTGGTAACCACAAGTATTTCGCAACAATATGGCAGACGCATGGTGGTGAAAGAGAAGGTTAACGTGGAAAAATATTGCAATATCTTATCCAACGGCGTATAACTTTTATTCCTGGACTTATCATAAGTCAAACAGAAAAAAAATTCTGCTAGCTGTGTCAAGTAATTCTCGGAATTTAAGGGTTTTTGTCGAGAAAATGTCTGATAAACGGTTTGCACGTGTGGCGAACGATCCACGCTTCAAGGTAAACTTTACTTATTTAGACCAAAACACTCGTTAAATTTATTACGAGATACCGTTTAATTTCATTTTTTTTAAACAAATAATACTAATAGCTAGTAGCTAATGTATTATACGTCAATTAAGCTTAATTTAACTAGAGTAAAAAGCTCAACTAAAGTTAAGCTTAAATATTTTGAGAAATATTATTACGTTATCGAGTTAGAAGAACTTCGTGAACATGCAGAATATTTTTTATCACACAGAGAGTCGACCGAAAGCGAAGGAAGGTCAAAATAGATTCTAGATTTGAGCGAATGTTCAATGACAAAACTTTTACAACAAAACGTAAGTTTGTAATACCTTGGGCTGCCTGTGGTATGTCTTTTCAGTCATCAGTAGATCTGCCTCGCGTATCAATATAAAATATATGGTCATAACTTATAACAGAATTAGATTTCATGTGTCTGTAATGGCATGGTCTGAACGAGTAGACTGGTGGGCCGAACCCCATATCGTGAAGGTACGGGCATTTCTGTCTGATTTATGGCAACATGCTTATTCTTGTTAATTAAAGTATGCTGATTTCAAAAACCAATGTTGCCAAGTTGGATTTTAACGCTAAAGCTATGTTTTTAAGCATTTAAAATGTGACGTCAAGACTGAGCATGAAAACGAGGCTTTAAAGTATTTCATGCTTTGGCCTCTACAGGGACGACTCAAATGAACTTTTATACATCTCCAATGAAGCAAACAATCATTCTAAACAATATCAGATGCTTTTAGGCGGAAATGGCAGGTCACGTGACAAATCGTGAATGGGGAAGTAAAAATTGTAATTCAATAAGTTACATCAAATTTTTTCAGCAGAATTGAAAAGTTTTAAACGTTTTTTGAAAGTATTGATACAATAACATCCTAAAACTTGTTTACTAAATAAATCAGACAATTACGTGAAACATGTCATTATAAGGAATTATCGATATGTCGTCTACACTTTAGCGCATATATTTCTACTTACCTGCTGTACCTAGTCCACCAGCTATTTTAATAAACATTGATGCATTCGTTACTTGTGGAATTTTTACAACTACAAAGTCCAGTGCACACAATTTTTGACTTTCGACACTTGCATCGTTGTGTTGCACAGCCAGTCTTGCAATTGCAGGAGATCGACGCAAGCATTGGGAATCGGGTCCAAAGTCATAAGAACTGGTACCAGGTAGTCGTCTTTGATCGTCCATCCTGACTCCTCTGGTTGAGGTAATATTGGACGTGCAATGTGAGCTTGACGCCATATCATAGCTTGATAATGCGCTCATTGTATGGTGCTTCAATGCGTCGCTCGTAGGCGGGAGCTTGTCTGGGGCCACAAATTTGGCAAATAAGTTAAAGCGAGCCATGTCAGTTGAATCTGCCTCTGTCTTGTATATCTGACACAAAAAACTCTCCACACCGTTTAGTTCATCCAGTCCCAGCGTTCCCGCGCCTAGCGGAAGGAGGAGCTCAAAGTGTTCTTGAAAAACTTTCCATGCGTTCTTTTTTGAATGGCCACACAAAAAAGAGGTTTTATCACACCCAGTGATTGCATGGAATTGTAAAAGAGCATGCTCTGAAGCTGGAGGAAGGTTGTTAAATACCTCTTGTAAGGGGATATACTTCGGTTTCTTGGAGGTTCCAGCCCAAAGCCAGACTTTTGAAGTGATGTGTTCATTATGAGCCAAAAGAAGAAGTAGAACATCTGTATCCCGTGCCGATATGACAATATTGTCCACTGTCCCTTCTTGGTGTATGGCATGCAAAACAAAACGAGTGTCTGCTTCTTCGTGAGTAGATCGCAAAGCTTCTACATTTACTCTACTGTCAGAACATTGCACTTCTTCTTCATCATGAAACCCACCAGAAACTATAAGGGTTTTCTGTGGAGGTGCTTGTGCGATTAATTCTTCTGAAAGAAATCGAGCTAAATCGGCTTTGTTATCGCCAAGTGCAAGGAAGTTTGACCAGTTAGTAGGTAATGGCACGTTTCTTCCTTCAATCACTCTTCGAACTGAACGTGTGTTCTTTGAACGTCGAGCCCTTGTACAGGCTTTGATGGACATCTTTCTATATCTATCAAATAAAACGTCAACTCTTCAAAGATAGACCCTGCCTTGGCGAGCACGACTCTAACAAAAGTGTCAGAGAAGTCACCAAATGTCTTTGCTTTTTCTGGCTTACCTATTGCTGCTACTAATGCAAAGCCATCGATCATCAACGCTGAACGTCCGTCTAGAGTAATAGAGGCTGGGCAACATATTATTTTGCATTTGATTACCTGCTAAGCGCACTCTCATCATGTTGTTGAAGTGGGCAACATTAAGAATTGCATTGCTAACACTAAAGGAACTAACACAAAATAAATGATCCTTAGGTTTTGAGTATAGCTGGCAAAACATGCACAAATTCCAATCCATGGACGATACCGATTTCCTCGACGTTATTCCTGCTGAACTCTCCAAACGATCGTCAGTGTTCTTTCTACGTTTAGAGGGATTGCTGCTGCTACTTCTGCTGTCAGCCAAGTCAGAGTAACATTTTCTATGCCATACAACGTCAGGTGTATCAGATGGAGAGGATTGCGTGACACAGGAAATGCGCTCGATTGCTTCCTCGTATTTAGAGTCGCTGAGGTCATATCTAGCCTTTGCAGCTTCCTGTAATCTATTAAGGCCTCTTATAGTACCCCTTTGAAGATCTTCAACACTATCAGTTAAGCAAATGATGCATAATTCAGGCCCGTAGCTAGGATTTTTGTTGGGGGGGTGCTAATTTACAAAAAGTGGACCAACTGTATACTTTATTTTTTTAAAGTCCCATAGGACGCATAGGTATAGATAAATTATTAAAGTAAAATTGATTTTTTTTACTTAGTTTTACGTGAGAATATCATACCAGCCAAAATCTCACTTGCTTAAAAAGCGGACCTTTAGCTCGCGTGGGGGGATGCGAACGCACCCCCTGCACCCCCCCTAGCTACGGGCCTGTAATTCTTGTTCAGAATACTCTTCTTTACGCTTACTGCATGACGCCATTTTTATTCTGGATATAACCGCTGACCAAACGATAGCTAGTTTTTTTTAAGTACTCACTATTTTTTGTCTTATGTTAAATAAAGGGTAAAAGGGAATTATAAAGGATCTTAGCATTATCTAGTTAAGGCAGTATATTTTTATTTTTATTTTGACTATGAACACAACTGTATCTTCCAACGCCATTACTTCCCCATTCACGATTTGTCACGTGACCTGCCATTTCCGCTTAAAAGCATCTGATATTGTTTAGAATGATTGTTTGCTTCATTGGAGATGTATAAAAGTTCATTTGAGTCGTCCCTGTAGAGGCCAAAGCATGAAATACTTTAAAGCCTCGTTTTCATGCTCAGTCTTGACGTCACATTTTAAATGCTTAAAAACATAGCTTTAGCGTTAAAATCCAACTTGGCAACATTGGTTTTTGAAATCAGCATACTTTAATTAACAAGAATAAGTATGTTGCCATAAATCAGACAGAAATGCCCGTACCTTCACGATATGGGGTTCGGCCCACCAGTCTAGAGTCTAAGGGCTGATCAAAGTAAGCGGGCATAGCTAATTTTAACTGGCAGATTGACTGGTTTCACCCCCCAGGTTGAACATCTTGCTAAGATCTTGTTAAGATCTTATAAGAATCTTGCAAGATCTTAAATAGGATCTTACAAGATCTTGTCCAAGATCATGCCAAGATAATGAATAAACTTGCCAAGTTCATGCATAAACTTGCCAAGATCATGTAAGATCAGGCCTGATCTTACATGATCTTGTCCAAGATCATGCAAGATCAGGCCTGATCTTACATGATCTTGGCAAGTTTATGCATGAACTTGGCAAGTTTATGCATGAACTTGGCATGATCTTTCATGCTTTTGATAAGATCTTACATGATCTTGGCAATATCTTACGTGATCTTTCATAGTCGTAGTAAGATCTGTTATGATCATGGCAAGATCTTACAGGAAGTTGGACAAGATCTTTCATGGTTATGGCAAGATCTTATTTAATCATGGCAAGATCTTACAGGAAGCTGGACAAGATCTTATTTAGTCATGGCAAGATCTTATAAGATCTTGGACAAGATCTTTTATGGCCATGGCAAGATCTTACAGGATCTTGAACAAAGTCTTCTTTCATGGCCATGCCTAGATGTTACAGGCTCTTTTCAGGATTTACAGGTTATTTTAAAGATCTTTCAGGGTCTTCTGCAGGAGGTTATAACAAGTTCTGATGGCTTGCAAACATGATTTCTGATTTCAGATAATGATGAAACTTGTAAGGCTTTATTATAATTATGTAAACTTTATTGAAAACATATGTATCAAATTGTATCAAATACTGATGTAGTACATGAAAATTTAAAAGCTATCTTAGATTAAATTTCATGCAAATCTCTACTGACAATATTCTATGTTCAACAATATTTCATACACATTGCTTAAATGTTATAAACACAGGAAGAAACACCAACACCTTGAAGTAATGTGTGAGTCATATTGAGCTAAACCAACAAGAAATGAAAAATCGAAAATGCAAAAGCATGGTTACCACCATTTTGATTCTAATTTTAATTTGCTATTAAAACTATGATCAAATTTATCATAACTGTATAACGACAGATACAGTACAGTACATAAAGATTTGTTACGACAATGACTTTTGAAATAGTTAATAGAAGTGACCTTCTCATTTGATAGTGAAAAATTAACTATTAACTAACTCTTTCATTGAGGAATTGAGTGGATATAGCACAAAATTAAATAGAACACCCTGAATTGTAAGTGTACTCATTTTCCCTGACAATTTCCTGACAATTTACAATTTGCTGCTTCTCTGAACTTTGTCTCTGCCATAATTGGCATGCAGGTGACCTCTAAAACAGAAAAAAAAGAAAATTAGTTTGTTTTCATAATGATTAGGTTCTATTTCAGAAAAAAATAATTTTTGAGTTACATAAACCTTATTCATGTATCAATATTGCAAAGGAAATAATTTCTTAAGAATTACAGTATTGCCTTAGAAAAATTGAAGCGAATGCTTCATTTTCGAATTCTTAGATTGCTCTGAGTCAGCCTCTATTTCAAATCCATGGAAATATTATTAAGGCCACTGGAGACCTTCTGGGATATGTTTCGTTTAAGACTCTATCTACACAACACTTTAAATAAACCCCATAAAACTAAATATCGTTTTAAAGGTCATATAACAAAGATTTAGAACATGATATTATTTGAAAGAGAATTTTTAGTTGCTTATTCACATAGTGGAATTCTTTTGGCTATATGCACTAAATCCATGTATATCAATAAGCCTGAAGCGAGATGACGTTTTACCCCCGTCTCTAGACCATAATAGTTTTTGAAATTCTTTCATATTCAAATTTTTGATTCCCTAGAGAATACAGGAACAATAGTCATAATTAAAGAACAAAAGCAGCGTGAAAAGGATTATGGTCTAGAGACGGGGGTAAAACGTCATCTCCAGTAGGTCTCCAGTAACCTTGACTAAAGTACACTTATATTGCGCTGATACATTTACATTTTTATCTGCTCAAGTATGTTAAGGCTGGGTTTTTTATCAAATCACAAAATAGCTTATTTTTTCTTATAACTCGTTAAATCTCAAACCAGTGAAAAGTTTGGCCATCAAGTACTGATTAATTAGAATTTTTGAAATTTAGCGCGGCATTCTCCAAGAGAAAATCAGATCCAACACGTGTTTTGAAGAAAAAATCTAAGTTAGGGTGGCATCTCGAAGAGAAGATCACTATACGATCCAACACTTTAAAAGAATTCTAAGTTAGCACGGCATATCGAAGAGAAGATCAGGTCGATCCAACACCTTTGAAAGAATTCTAAGCTAGCACAGCATTCTCGAAGAGAAGATCACCATACGATTGAACACTTTTGAAAAAATTCCAAGCTTTTGAATTTAGCGCGGCATACACATATTTTGAAAGAATTCTAAGTTAGCGCGGCATTCTCAAAGAGAAGATCACTATACATACGATCCAACACTTTTGAAAGCACGGCATATCGAAGAGAAGATCACTATACGATCCAACACTTTTGAAAGAATTCCAAGTTAGCGCGGCATTCTCGAAGAGAAGATCACTATACGATTGAACACTTTTGAAAGAACTCCACGTTAGCACGGCATTCTCGAAGAGGAGATCACTATACGATTGAACACTTTTGAAAGAACTCTACGTTAGCACGGCATTCTCGAAGAGAAGATCACTATACGATTGAACACTTTTGAAAGAGCTCTACGTTAGCACGGCATTCTCGAAGAGAAGATCACTATACGATTGAACACTTTTGAACGAACTCTACGTTAGCACGGCATTCTCGAAGAGAAGATCACTATACGATCCAACACTTTTGTAAGAACTCTACGTTAGCACGGCATTCTCGAAGAGAAGATCAGATCCAACACCTTGGAAAGAAATCTAAGTTTATTAGCGTGGCATATCGAAAGGACGATCACACTATACGGTCCAACATTTTTGAAAGAATGAGCGCGGCGTTCTAGAAGGGAAGATCAAAGTCTAAATTTCAAAGCTTGCGCGTTATTCTCATAGAGATCAATATATCGCTTTTTAAAATCGTAAAAGCTGCATCAACTATATCTCGGAATAATGAGAAGGCAAAACTTACCTTTGTTCGTTTATAACTGTTCTTGAAGTCATAGTCGCGAGATAGTTTTCCGTTTTTTTCCGTTAACCTTCTTTGACGCTTGAAACTATTTGATATACATCAAGCACGTGAGGACTCTTAATTTTTGAAAAATACACATGACTCTGTAGACCAATGAAATTTTTCTTGTTATTTGATGCCTTTTTCTGATTCGCTCACACACGCGAAATTGTACAAAATGTTTCCTGCGATTGGGATGTGCGCGGGAAATGCCTAACACTGACCAACGATTACATAGATCGTGGAGAATCGAGAGTAAAGTTCGTGATTTTTTATTATTCAAAAATATGAAAGGCAGAGGAAGGAACAGTTTGAATTGCCCTATTTCACTATGACGTCACATCAAAACAATCTATTGTTTAAACGCCCGGGGGGGGGGGGGGGGGGTACTCCCCTATATTCACTATACGGGTACGTTCCGCCAAACAGGGTATGGTTTTCAGCGATTCTACTCTGGAACAGGTTATATAAAATCGCGCTCGCTCTGGGACAGGGTATATGAAATCATGCTCTCTCCTCTCTGGAACAGGGTCTCTATTTTCGCACTACCGGAAAAGGTTATGGTTTTCAGCGATCTTGCTCTGGAACAGGGTATGAATTTCAGCGATTTTACTCTGGAACTGAGGGTCAGGGTTCAGAGGGCTCAGCGGCACATCCCTACCCTAAACAGGCAAGAGTACCCACCCCCCCTCCCCCGGGTTTAAACGCAAAGGATCATGGTCGTCGGACGGGGTCAAATCAACGCAAATTCACCGAAAATTGTTCTAAAACCTGTATCAACTCACGAAGAGAAGTAGAATAGCCAGCAAATGCTCAGAATATTTTTTAGTGCATATTAACACATATTATATATCTGAAATTCAGGCCATTTTATATTAATCTATTTCGCTAGGAGCAATTTGTGTTGAATTTTCTATTGGATTTGGTGATTCTATCCCCCACATAAACAAGCAGTGATGTCATAGTGAAATAGGGCAATTAATTAAACAGTTACTTAGGCAAAAAAGCATGAACTTGCATATTTCTGATAAAGAACTGAGCTGTTCAAGTGATGTCTTGAGCAGCTCAAGCGAATCAGACGAAGATGTTTGTGATGGCCATAAAAAGAAAGAACCGATCAGTTCAACCTACCCCGACAAAAAAATTATGATGTCAATGAAGAAAAAGAACCCAGCAGTCGAAGGGATTCTGAAAAAGATGTTAGGGATATCGACAAGGGCAACCAACCAAGCACTTCAAGCGATTCCGACGAAGATGACAACAAACTGAGCAGTTCAAGCAGTTCTGACGAGTATGTTTGTGATACTGCTTCATTGCACCGAAAGAATATTTGCAACCATTTTGCCTTCCAATGTTGTGAATTGGATACTGAATCAGGGACTTCTATAGGCTCCAGTCCAAGTGATGAAGTCAGTTCTGATGAGGAAAGGTCTTGTTCGAGTGTAACAAGAGGAAGAAGAGATGCTCAGAGACAGATTTTCTGAGGTGATTGAACTTCGAAATTGGTAAGAAATACGAATATAATTCCTTTCCAACTACATGAATATACCTGACACACTTTCCTATTGTCTTTAGGTGCTCATGTGGAAGTTGCTCGTTGGTTCTAGCTACAAAACATGAAGAGTGTTTTTGTTGCAAAGACATTGATTGGTGTCGAGAGAAGCTAGAGGAATTCGAGGAAGATCTCGATTGTATAATAGACCATCCGGGCTTTCGGTCGGTATGTTTGGATGAGTGGGTTTTGGAGGCCGCAGCCATAGGTTTGAAGACAAGAAGAGGCCGTAGTTACACAGTCTTGCGACACAGAGGGCTAAAATCCGAAGAACAGTAAGTGTTTTGCTTTCACACAACGTCATAATGTGCATTGTCCACTCAACTTATCATTTGTCATTAAGAGAGGATATCAGCAAAAATCGACCATACGCCGGCAACAGCCGAAAAATCGAATTCGTTCATATTTTGGTATTAGGAAGACCTTGAGGCAATATGAACCGTGGTATACTTCATTTGCCGAAATATCGCTTTATTTCCGAGAAAAACGAGAAAAACGAATTCGTGCATAATTGAACCTCTGAGAGAGTCAAAATATACTCCAACTTTGGGGGCCTCACGTGCCTTTGCAAAAATATCTACAGACTCAATCTTGGGAAATTATTTGGGATAGTGTTTTAACATTAAAAAGATGGAATTTCATGGTGTTCGAATAAATTCATAGTGGCGAAAAATATTTATTCACCAGAGTACTTTGACTCCGCGTCAAAAATGAAGAATTTTCAAAAAATAATTTATCCGTGTGCTAAATAAAATAAAACGTTGATATTAAGAAATTGAAAACCACGGTTTATATTGCCTCAAGGTCTTCCTAATACCAAAATATGAACGAATTCCATTTTTCGGCTGTTGCCGGCAAAATTTGATTTTGGTCGATTTTTGCTGACATCCTCTCTTAATCTTTTTTCCCCCTACCTTTAGATTCTTTTGAGCAGTTGCATATCGGCAGTTTTATCGCCTGATATGGGAATATGATGGAAAACGAACTCGACTCCCTCTACCCTGTTGTGTGTATAACGCAGTACGAAATCAGTTCCCTTCCCAAGATGGAATATACCAGGGATTCGAAGAAGGGGAAGAAGAGGCAGAAGAATCTGAGACTGACACTGAAAATGAAGAGGAAGAACTGCAGTTTGAAGAAGAAAATGATTCGGCAATGTAAGTCAGTACTCTACTTTATAATATGGTTAAAGTGTATATCAGGTCTAGAATTTTTTTACGGTTTTGGCATCTCTAGATGATATGAATAAATATTCCAAAAAAAATTTTTCGATTTCGAATTTTTTTCACCTCGAAATCAGCCTTCAAAGTTAGATTTCTGGCGACGCCCAGTCGTGTTGGCCGTGTTTTAGGAGACTGGTAACTAGTGACGTAAATTCGAGAACCGAGAAAAGCGATTGTCAAGGATACGAGTAGACAAAGTATTGTAAACATTGACCCGTTAGTGACTTTCATTCCTTCAAAAAACATAAATTTCAATATATAATTTCACAAGATGGCTACGAACTATTACGGGAGTGATTGCAGCTCTGAAAGCGAGATTTCAAGTATATATTCAGAGGAAGAGGATGGAGAAATAGAGGACGAATGCCATCAACATGCTGAAACACACGAGTCAGATGATAGCTACCCCAGGTCTGAATCTCACGAATTGGTAGGACCATATTCTTCAGAACCACTTGCTGATGCGGACTGGCTCAGTGAATATAACGAAGAAATTTCAAAGATCGAGAAGAGAAATGAAAAGCTTCAAGAAAGATTTGATGGCGTCACGCCGAATAGCGCTTGGTACGTAACTATCAAGATCTAGCTACAAGCTCACTCTTTTTGCAAAATATTTAGTTTCGTTTTGATTTTTTTACTAACTCGCAAATCTAAACGTTTCCTCTTTTAGGTGTAGATGCGGTCATTGCAAGAAAGACTTACTTCAAAAACCTCAAGAGTGTAATTGCTGTCACGAAATAGAGGGTTGTCTCGAGTCACTGAAGTCTTCCGAAGTGCTCGAAGAATTGGAAGTACCTCCCATTTGTGTGACCTTACATCCAGGGTTTGAGCCTGTTTGTTTAAATCGCTGGTCCCTACGTTCATCATGTGCCAAATACCGCACTATCGACGGATATAAGTATAGACAAACTGGCAGTGAAGAAGAGTGAGTAAATCCTTTTTTTTCTTCTAAGCTTAGTTTTAATTACATGGGCCCAGAACAAGTAAGATAACTATGACTAATGTTTTCTTCCTTATTTTCTTATATCTTTTACTGTTCACGTGCTTTACAAGTCATACCATGCCGTTTTAAAGTATTACTTATTTCCATGATAATGATGTAAATAGCAATTGTAACTGACAGTTGTTTATTTCAAGAATATATTCTTGTTTGTTTGATAAGTTTATATACTAACAAATTATCATTTCATATTTTAGGCTTCTCCGTGCAACAGCTTACAGGGAATTCACCCAATTGGTTCATGGTTATCAAGGAGGAGGATCCAAGAGAATCCCACTGCCTGCTTGTGCTTGTCATGGTTATCAAGGAGGAGGATCCAAGAGAATCCCACTGCCTGCTTGTGCATACCACTCGATAAGAAAACAGTTTCCTAGCACCGATTTTTGTGGATACGAAGATAACGAGTGATACATATTATATTATAAACAGAACATTGCATTAGAGTGATTTTACTCGAAGCATGAAAAAAATTGCACTACATAGTAGTAGATATTCACTGTTTTCTTTTGTTTTACTTCGACTCTCCTCACTAATTATACAACTTTGTATCATGGGTCTAATAGAAATGACTCAAATTGCCTTTATGAGGGTCGTTTTGTATTTGTCACTTTGTATTGCACTTACAACTATAATAAAAAATTATAAAATAATTAATTGTAAAAAGTATTACAAAATGATACATTTCTACATATTAATATAAGAGTGAAGTCACTAAACCAGTGAAATGGATAGTAGACTAATACACCTTAGCACTGAGACTCTAATGCCATTGTTTTCTTTTGTGTCTATTTGACTATTACACCTTAACAAGTAATTTCTATTTCACGGGTTTAGTAACTTCACTCTAAAAGCAAGAGAGTATTAACTGCTTTTCTGGTTTTTAGGGCAGTCTTTCACATTCTTGTGTCCTTTCATGGGATTCTTGCAATGAGTGCAATGAGGGATTGATTTCTCTATCCTGCCTTCTCCAATCTTCTTTGTTTTCTTCATTTCGGCAGCTTTGGCTTCTTGTTCAAGTACCTGTGATACTGATAAAAGTAATGCACAAATTAGCATGAAGTGAATAGTTGATGACAAAATTGTTAGTTTATATTATACTTCTATTATGTTATGACTGTTAGATTATTCAACATATTAGAAATAAACCTTCATGACTTAGACACAACAGTCTAATTATGAAGAAAGATCTATAGTGAAAGCACTGAATAAGGACTTGGTGATATTTGAACACTGAAACAGAGTGCAGTCAGTATAACCAGTGAAATAGTACAAAATCTAAATAGTAGTAATAATTAGCACAAATTCATTTGTTTTCTTTTGTTTGGTTAGCACTATTCAGTGCTATTCAGCTAAGCAAATTTCACAGGTATGATGATGGCACTCTTCAAACTTAGAAACATCAATGGGAAATAACATCCTACTCACATGGTGTTGTGGGTGGTACATTGTCTACAACCATACTCTTTCTTTTTTCCTTTTTTTCCAAAGCCACAGTTTTACTTTCTTTTACCAGCATCGTGTTCATTGATGGTGGGGTCATTTCTTTTAATTCTTTCTGTGCCTCTCTTAACATGTCTTCTTTCTGCAATGCTTCGAGAAAAGTGATGTATATCTCTTCCACATACCCTATTGATAAAAGATAAACAATAACATGTATACAAGTATTTTTTGACTTTTTGTTAAATCAGATGTGCCGAAATAGCAATTCTTACCATAATCTGGTTTTATTCTCACATCTCTTACAGTAGCCTCCCCATTTTTAAACTTCGGATAAATAAATCTCACTTGGTCTGATCCATCTGGCTTCTTTTTTGTCTCTCTAATGATATTGTAGTTGAAGTGGCTTACAGCAAGTATTTGTCTTGGAAGGAAAGAAAACAAAGAGAATGATTATAACAAATTATTATTCTTATTATTCGAATATCTTAGTTTGATTTCATTTGTTTCTTTATTTTGCATATTGCAATTCAAGTTTTTGCAAGAATGCAAATATTTAGTCATGCATTTATGTCTTATTTCTTGATAGCTTTTATATGAGAATAATACTATGATTATAATATTAGAAAAATCTATATAGTAAACAAACGATAGTGCTACAGTTGGGGCATATAGTCCAATACGTGTGACATTTTTTTATTATCAATCGACGACTTACCTTTCGGCGATTTCTTTGAGAATTGTTGGCTTCAGCTGAACTAGTCGATGGAACTGGGTAAAGTTTTGGGTATGACACAATTCCGGTCTCATCCCTTACTAAGTGTGCCAGCTTTCTGTCGTCTTCTCCGAAAGAGTAACGCTGACTGTAGTCCTCTGGAGAAAAGTGCTCCGAGCATATTGCCGAAGTCGCCGTAGGCGTCCATTTTGCTCGTCTTTTCAACACAAAATCGACCCATCTTTTCCTTCTAGCCTTTGCTATTGGTCGGTCATCATTAAAATAAGGGATCGTATGAAGTTTTATGCCTTTCTTCGTTATATTTGAACACCCTCCAACCACGCACCTACTAGGCATATTTACAATACTTCGAAAGGCCGATCTAAACTGTGTCACCGAATTTACGTCACAGAAAAACTAGTGCCAGTCCATTAGCGTCTCCCAAAACACGGCCAACACGACTGGGCGTCGCCAGAAATCTAACTTTGAAGGCTGATTTCGAGGTGAAAAAAATTCGAAATCGAAAATTTTTTTTGGAATATTTATCTATATCATCTAGAGATGACAAAACCGTAAAAAAATTCTAGACCTGATATACACTTTAAGCTTATATATTGCTACTATATATTTGTGCTGTACCATAAAAAGTGATCATAAAACTAAAAACTAAAAACACAAACAAATAAACAGTACTAAGTTGACATACTACTAAGGAACTACATTATGCAGAACATTCTCCTTTCTTATGACCCTTCATGGGGTGACCACATTTTCTGCATTCGGGTGCTTTCCTTGTTCCTCTTGCTGAAGGTTGTATCAAAGCATGTAGTTCCTCATCTGTTACCAGAAAGATTGATTTGAATTACTGTATTGTTTTCTCATAAATTTATATTCTGTTAACCCTCCTGTGTATTATTTATTAACACCTTTCCCTTTCTAAAGGTAAAATGTTCTTGTCTTTTGCTTACCTGTACATGTTGGTGGACAAATTGGTGTTTCTTGTGCTTTTCTTCCTTTGTATCTATTCACTGCAGCTTCTTCTTTTCCTTCTTTTTCTAGCATGCTATGCAGTGGGGCAGGGACACTGAGTTCTAATTCTTCTCTGATTTGTTTAAGCTCGTCTTTAGGTGTTTCCATGAGAGTCTTGTATATATCACCTACATAATCTATACAAATGTATTTTTGTCGTTAGGGAATAAACATTGTTGATGTCACATGACTAGTGAGCTGTCTAACATGGGTGTATTGGCTCACACGCTGTTTATAGGTAAGTATTTACCATAAGATGTCACATGACTAGTGAGCTGTCTAACATGGGTGTATTGGCTCACACGCTGTTTATAGGTAAGTATTTACCATAATTTTGTACTGTTTTCACTTCTTGGACTGTGCCTTCTCCATATTTAAATTTGGTGTATGTTACCCTCAGTTTGACATTTCCCTGATCATCCTTTTTTGACCCTCTGTCCACATTGTAATTAAAGTGCAGTGCTGCTAGTATTGTCCTTAAAATCAAAAGAAAAAATACAATTGTAATTAATAGTTTTTTGTTGTAGGTGCAGTGGATTCCAGAGTGTGTTGGAAAGCAGTTTTTGTAAACTCTTATAAAATGATAAGAAATGACTTTCCTATTGAAAGCACTGCCACAGAAATAAAAATAAGGCCAAGGCAGTTTTGTTCTCTTCTTGTGGAACATTTTGAAAATAAAAGTACTTAATTGTAATTGTAAGTATTACCGGCTAAACATGCCAAGGTATGAATAAGCATACATCTTAGGGGCAAATTGGTTTATGACAGAGTGGTATCCTTCAAGGCAGCTTGTCTGGCCATTTGAAGATGCTTGTTTTATAGCTTTGTTCAAACTTTCTTTTGTTAGGACCTCACAAAGTTTTTCATAAGCCTCTGATGCTGTCAAAATAAAATAAAACTATAAACTGGCATATATAACTTGGAATTATAGTTACCATCCTCACATTGTGCTTCAGGATACTAAACGTACCTTTTGTCATCCACACTTTTGGGACAGTGATCAATCCATGGTGGCATTTGTTGAAAATTTTATTGGGAAACTCCTTGTGTCTGTTTATAACATGGCACAGGAATGATTGAAATTTGGCCAGCTTTACTTCACCTAGATGTACAGGCGTTGAAATAACTGACCAATAGAAATGGGCAACGCATGCCTTTCTCCACCTGCCAATTATTTCACAGCCTTTCTCCTTGCTGAGCTTTAAAAGTTTTTTCTGTATTTCTGAATAAAAAAAACAAGGTTACATAGCATTATTATAATTTAAACTGTCAGGTGCATCTTTTTTTTCACTTTTTGATACACAGTTGTGACAATACTTCTTCCTTACACCAATGTAGTTCAGTTTTATAACTCTAATGTTGGTTGTTTAGTAAGCTAATATCATGATGATGATGACGAGGAGGATTTGTATTATAATAGTGATCATCATCATCATGATAGATGACAGATGTTGCAAAATTGGAATAGGAGAAGCAATTTTGATAAAAAGACAATAGCTTTTGGTTCTTCTCTGCAGTTTTTTCCATCTATGTCCAATCTGAAAAATTGAATGATGTAGAATTTTCCAAAAAAATCAAATATATCAATATGTTGGGCCAGGTGTATAACTTTTTTTGTTTGCATTGAGTTATTTTTAGTCTATCAATTTTTTTGTATGCAATTACTCATAACATAAAATATTTATAGGGTTTTGCAGCATTATACTGAAAGAAAAGTTTCATGAAACTGGGAGGCACATTTAATTATTACCTTTGGTTAATATTTTCCACATCATCTACTTCTCCGTCCTTTCCTTTGGGAGAGGAGATAGGTTCATCTTCCATAGGTAAATCATGGTCACTGTCACCACATTCCAATACTCTGTTGACTTCCTCATCAATTTCTGAGTCGGAAAGCATTTCTTGATCAGAGATTACTTCTTGTTCTGATAAGAGTTCTTGGTCTGGATGCGTTTCTTGACTTTCATTTGCCTCAGTTTGACAGCCTAATAAAAAAAGTTTACATAATTGAGAAGCAGCACACAAACTGGCATTGGTGTGTGACTGTTAGCATTAAGTAAATTTTCATACCTTTAGTTTCCATTACAGGGCTCTTAGTAGCTTCAGTCAGTAAATGTATCATCCTATCCATCCTGTTCACTTTCAGTTGCAAAGATCTTACACTTGCCTTTAATTGCTGGTTCTCAGTTTTTAAATTAACAAACTTTCACAGAAATTGTCATCCATTGATAATTCCTAGAAAAGAAACAGTTGAAATGAGAGTTGAAAATGAAGAGTGATAATATCTCAATTTAGAGAGATTTAATGTTATCTAACTGCATAATTCTATGACTGATTTTACATCAACTAGCTAATACCTCAGGGACATCTTGATCTGCTGAGCTTTCTTCAGGTTGTTGACTTTCTGAGGTAGAGGTTTGTTGAGCCTGTTGACTTTCTGAGGTAGTGGTTTGTTGAGCCTGTTGACTTTCTGAGGTAGTGGTTTGTTGAGCCTGTTGACTTTCTGAGGTAGTGGTTTGTTGAGCCTGTTGACTTTCTGAGGTAGAGGTTTGTTGAGCCTGTTGAATTTCTTGGCTAGAGGTTTGTTGAGCCTGTTGACTTTCTGAGGTAGAGGTTTGTTGAGCCTGTTGACTTTCTGAGGTAGAGGTTTGTTGAGTCTGTTTAGCTTGTTCTCGACTTTGTTCTCCAACAGTTGGAATACTTTTGAGCTCCTACAAGAATTTGGGAGTTGATTATCATATGTCTTTTTTAATACATAGTTAGCTCTTTAAACATTTCCAGGCAGTAAATGTGATGAATATAATTTTACATAGACTGTGAATACCTCGGCCACATCAACATCAAATTGAGATTGTTGGCTTGATGCCTGCAACCCTGAGTTGTCCTGTGCCACTTCATCGCTGCTTTCTTGTACCGTTTCAGTCAGAATATTTTTGAGAGCCTACAGGGAAAACCCACAAAATGTCAAAAATTAATTCAGACATAACTAGCATTCAGTTCATTTTGCTGTTGATGGTCTTTTTATAAAGACCGAAATATTCTAAGTCAATAAATAACAAAATCATGACAAATCTTCTCGTATTTTTGTTCATAATTCATACATGTTTTCAAATTATCTAAGCTCACATTGCCGTTGAGATAAGAATTTATCTATTTCACATGGGCGCCACAAATAAAGAGACTGTGACAATTAAGTTATATTATTGGTTATTCAGGTGGAAAGTCATCCTAATTTTTCTATAAATCGTCAATTACATCGCATATTGTAGAGAAAAGCATAAAGATAACAATTTACTCATCACATTTTACCCACCTGACGGCGACTTCGACCACTGCGAATTTCGCGCGATGGCTCTTTCCAAATTGTTGGAATCGATCCCGGCAGCAATCTCCGTTGAGTTCCACTTTGGTGAATGGCTTTTATAAAGCATTCATCGTCAAAATGCTTCGAGCAGACCACGAATCTACCCGTGGGGTTGAAATTTTTTCGACGCAAACGCACGAACCTCTTCCATTTGTCGTACTCGGTCTTCTTATGCGGACAATGATGCAACGATATTCCGGAATTTCTGTTCGAAGTGTTGCTGCATCCGAAGACAACACAACGGTTTGAAGGCATACTTACTAGTATTTAAAACCTTTTTCATTCAAACGTTGTAAAACTAAAACTAAGAAGACTTTTTCAGCTGTTTGTTGAAGTTTGCATATAGATTAGCCACGAGTGTTGTGGGTCAAGTTGAGTAAATGACGTCATGACCCAAACTCGACCCAGTCCTCTAGAGAAGATACGTGATTACAAAAAATAATGGCGGACTCTCAGAAAATCGCAATTTTATTCATTTCTCGTCGATAAATGATCAAAAGAAATTTAACAAGCTATTATTGGAGCAGTATTTGATCAAAATATAGCGTAATATTTGGATTATCCAGACTTTCAAAAATTCGGGCGTTTTCGTCCAAGTGCTCCTTTAAAATATTTTGAAAAGATCTTGTAAAGATCTTGACAAGAATTTGTTAAGATCTTTTAAACTATTGTACAAGATCTTGCAAAGATAATTACAAGATCTTGGAAAGATCTTGATAAGATCATACTAAGATCTTGACAAAGATCTTATTAAGATCTTGTTAAGATCATCACATGATCTTGGCAAGATTTTATGAGTTTATGATTTTAAAATCTCTGTTAAGAAATACCAAGAACTTATCAGGATCTTGACAAGATCTTGCCAGATCTTCCATGATCTTGCAAGATCTTCCATGATCTTAACAAGATGCTCAACCTGGGCCGGCCTCCTTGAATTTTTAATACAGGACAAGCCATCATGAAAAATACAGAGTCTAAAGGTGTTAATTTGCAGACATGGCTAATTTTTTCATGGTTTACAGATGTTCAAATAGATCAAATAGGGATAAACAAGGTTGTTACTGCTTACCTTCAGTTTGGTGAAAAATATTTTTTCAAACTTTAACAATGAGATTTATGATATATGAAAAATGGTGAGAAATGTTGGTTAGCAAAAAACCAAAGTGTGCAGCTTACAGCTACTGAGTTCACATCTTTATGAAAATTGGCAGTAAGTCAAAATAACATTTATAAATATTTCCTTTTAGACTTTGTTGACAAGCGAGGTGCTATAATAGGGAAAACATCGAAAGAAGACTTACGGCAGTTTTATGATCTTTCTGACGATGACAAAGAGGAATCACAAACCAATAAGCTTAGGTAAGAAATTGTTAGTGTAAATACATGGGCTACAGAAATTTTGAATATTATGTAAACTTGGTACAGCTGTAGTTGTTTCTCTGCTGGCAGAAGCTTCTTTTTCTCTCCTTTGTTTTGGGGAGAGAATAAAATTATTTGATCTAATGGCTGTCCATGGTTGTGTACGAAAAAACTGGTCTTGAATCCATTTTATTTATTGATCACCTCTACGCATGACAACCACAAAGTCTGCTGTAAGATTATTGAGCCCACAATACTAGTGAGCATATCTTTTTACGATAACTGCTGACTATTAATGAGCCCACTATTTCCACTCTTATCAGTTGCCAAGTAACACTCACACATGCCAACGGAAAAAGTGATGGTTGGGACAGAGTCTGCTTTTTCTTGTGAATGCTGATCCAGCAAAAGAAAAAAAAGGAGACTCTGTCGGCAGGGAAAGTTGTCATAAGCTGCCCATGATTTTTTTAAACTGGTGTCAGTCAAAAGCTGATTTATGATAGAAGTGAAAAACAATTTTGGCAGGCATCTTGAAAAGTTCTACCGAATTAGCATAATATAGAAAACTGTTAAAAACAATAAAAGACCACATTCTCTTACTATCCTGGTTGAGTGTAGTCCAGCACTGGACCTACTTTTCACGATTCTGTTTATAATTTTACATGCACAATTTTGTATACTTTTCACGTAAAGTTGTCCATTCATCTTTGCTCACCTCCACACTTTAATTTGGATCAGAACAAAGACGAAAAGAAATAAAACAGGGTCCAGTACTGGGCTAGGTTCTACTATAACTAACCTTGAAAACAATGTAGAATCTCTTCTGTTTTTCTTTTGTCAATAGCGACCTTTAGATACGACAGCAAGTATGAGATCGAATACGAGTTTTAAAATTGGTCTTGTGCACGTGGTTAACACTAAATCGCAGTCGATTTCCGATTTTTCACAATCCAAAGTTTCAATCTGCGTACACGATCACGACTACAAAAAGATGGTGCCTCTCTTTAAAAGTTAAACCCTCGTACTTGTACTCATTCTCTTACTCATTGTCGCATCTAAAGGTCTCTAATGACTAAAGTACAACATTCATTTTTCAATTTTTAATGATTCCAAATGTTGTATTCCTTGATTACTGACTTACTTATTCAGGGTTGGCCTTATTTTAACAAGACTCCAAATATTCAAAACTGTCAAAGTAAAGCGTTACAAACATTTTAAAATTCCACAGACCTTAATTAGAAAACATGAATATATTATATTAAAAAATGAGGCTTACCCTGAATAACAGAGATTGCACAACTGGAGTAATGTTGAATTATAAATTCCTTAGTTGAAATGATTTAGGGAGTATACTGTAAATAGCTAGTTTAAAAATGTGTAGTTCCAGAAAATATCCGTATCCCACCCACGGAGGAAATTGGAAATTCTGGAGAGGAGGGGGTCAGAGAAAGAAAGAAAAAACAGAGTTTGTATGGAAGAAAACTGGAAGTTCCTGGGGGTAGGGGGGCCCTTTTAAAAAGGACCCATCCCTCCGTGGTAGGGGTATCAATACTTTCTGGAACTACACAATGGCCTCTTTGTGTAAACATGGTATAACAATAAATTCACAGGGATTCAAAGAAGAAATTAATATCAAAAACTAAAAAACAAGGCCCAAAATTAGGAAAGAAGACAAGGACTAAAAAAAGACAATTATCATCATTGAATACTTCACTTGAAGAAGATATTGACAATAACGAAAAAATAAGCAACACTGATTTTGAAAACCAAAGAACTATGGAATCTAGTGATGATGAAGATGGGACAAGTGGGGAAGATGAAGAAAGTGGAAATAAAGCAGCAGTTGATTTAGCAAGGGGTGAAGGAAATATAGCATCATCATCATCTGATGATGAAGATGATGAGGATGAAAATGATATTCACAAAGCGGGAAGCAGTAACTATAAACAAGATGCTTTACAAGACAATGGTGAAAAGAGTCACAGTTATGATACAGATACAGATGACGAAGATGATTTTCAGGTGAGGAACATTGCGTTCAGGGCAAAAGTGGAAAACATTTAGGAAATAGGCAATGACATATTAAAATAAACATTGTTCATGGTTTCCATGACCTATGTCATAATTCCCTTGGGTTTTATCTATTTTGTTTACCAGCAATTGCTTAGGAAAATATACATGTAATATTAACTTGAATAAGCCCCCCATTAATAAGTGCTGCATAAGATAGCAAAAATATCGCTGTCCTTGAATTATTCATTTATTCATGATCATAATGTAACTATTTTCATGACAATTTTCAGAAGATGTATACTTTAATTGGAATTTCATTGATACAAATTAAACATGCTATGGGCTTTTGAAGGAAAGGGCCCAAATGCTTCCTGTGTATACCTAATTAAATTACTGGTAGACTGCTTTTTAACATAGAAAACAGTCTAATTTAATATTCTCACCCTAGGATGATGAATTAGAACACCAATGGGCAGAGCTTGATAGCAATTTTCATAGAAGTAGTAATGTAACAAGCAGACTTGCTGTGTGTAACTTGGACTGGGATAAAATCACAGCCACAGATCTGTTTGGTAGGTGGACATCAAATAGACCTTTGAATAAATATAATTATACATTATGTATTGCTTGCTTGCTTGCTTGCTTGCTTGCTTGCTTGCTTGCTTGCTTGCTTGCTTGCTTGCTTGCTTGCTTGCTTGCTTGCTTACCTTCATACCCTATTGCATATATACATTTTTTGCCATTACAGACCAGAGGTGTCATTCCCAAGAGAAAATTTTTTTGTTTAGTAGTTGTGGTGTGTGAGAAGAAACATGAAATATATGGATAAAACTCAAAGAATCGTATTATCTAGTCAATAGAATGAAACTGGTCTGTAATGGGAAAACATCGCACAACAACAAATTAGGTCTATTTCAATCTCAGCCCTCAATTCCAAGTGTGATTCCATATTATTTATATCAATTACTCTGTTACTGCGTAAAGTTCAAAGTCAAGTGTTAATCCTGCTATTTCTTTCTTTCTTTTTGCAGTTCTCTTTAGTTCAATCAAAGGTGTAGTTAAATCAGTCAAGGTAATGGTCTTATTGTGTTTATAAACGATTGCTGATATCTGAAGGGTCTTACTAGCTACAGTAGCTATCTGCAATGGCTAATTTGAGAAAACCCAAACAGCCCCCCAGTTAGCTCTCAGTTGGCTCAGTAGGTTGTGCATTAGAATTCTGTGCAGGAGGTAATGGATTCAAGTTTTGGCTGGACCAACTCAGGGTCTTGAAATATTTGAGTAGGAGTTTCGATGCCTTTGTTCTAAACACAGGGCCGTAACCAAGGGGGAGCACAGGGTGCACGTGCACCCCCCATAAAAGCTTACGGTCTGCTCATCTATCTCCTTTTGCTTTGAAATTGTAAATTGCATGTAAATGTTTTTTGATTAAATGAAGACCACTTTTCATCTGCATATTGTAGCGGTTTTCTTTTTTTTCTTTTTTTTTTTCTTTTTTCTTTTGGTTACTTTGGTTCCTTTTTGAGGGGGGGGGGGGGGGGTTCTGCAAATCATTGCCTGTGCACCTCTCCTGCAAGATCCCTGGTTATGCCCCTGAAACATATCTATAAATCGTTGTGGCTCAGATAACTAAATAGTGGTGCTGTCTCATTTAGAGATGTTGAAAACAAATAGAGTGTTATGACAAATTTAACTTCATATAGTTTGGCACCTACAGTAAATAACTTGTATACTGATATACACTAATATGTACATGTATGTACTGTAGTTACTAGTGATTCATTCATATTCCTGTTAGATTTACCCATCGGAATATGGTTTAGAGAGATTAAAAAATGAAGAATGCTATGGTCCTGAAGAACTAAGAGAACAAGAAGCTGTTATTGATGATAATAATGTTGAGGTGAGAGATTTTCATAGCTTACCTTAAGAATTTCATCTTATATAAATAACATATATTCATATTATATAAATAATAAATAAAAAAATAAACTTTTTCAGACTAGTCTGCATGATATTATAATATTGCAATTAGTATAATCTTAGACTTGAATATAGAGTTTAGTGCGGTGTGATTGGTCGAGTGACCAATGATTCTGAGAGGATAATCACTGCCTGAGAGGTGATTATGAAATTTCCCAAAGTTTGCCATAGTGGAAGTAAGAAACCGGAAGTAAGGCTAAGACATTTTTATCCTGAATTTTGTCTTTTCTCTGATATTCAAGTCTAAAATTAGAGTAAAAGAATTATTCACCTTAGACTCAGTAGCTTCACTGGTAAATATTCCCCAGTATTCACTTTGCAGTCCGTGAATAATTGTTAAATTTTCATTTTCTCTTTTACAATTACTTTGAAGGGATCAAGTTTTTCGAGGGAAAAGCTACGTCAATATCAGATCAATCGCCTCAAGTATTATTATGCAGTTGTGGAATGCGACTCTGCAGGTAATAGGAAAACTGTAATATTAGACAAATAAGAAGTTCTTCATATTTCTTCCATATTTTTGTTTTGTCGTTCACTTTTATCTCTTCTGTCTTTCCCTATCTCTCCTCTTTTTCGTTTTTTCCTTTCCTTCCTCTTTAGTGTTATGAATGTAGCAGTGATCTTCATAGAAACCCGCCTGCCAATCTTCCTCTGATGTCCCATACTGTGTTGGTGGCATGGTTCATGCAAAAGACCCATATACAAACACAAATGCAGGCGCAAATGCAAACAATATTACGTGTAAACTACAGCAATGCAAAGAATGGAAACTTTTTCATTTTCTTTTTCTTTTTCATTTGAGTTTTTAACGTTTGAGCATTTTTATATTTTGTGCAAATGCAAACACACAACCAAAACGGTTTTTGATGTAAACAAGCACTGCGCATGCATACCTTTTGATTACATTTGCATTACTCAGGATTTGCAGTATTATAGGCATGCTCTGTCTTTAAAAATGACGAATTCTAATTTTCCCCCAGAAACAAGTAACCATGTATATGAAGAGTTTGATGGTGCAGAGTTTGAATTGAGTGGTAATCTTATGGACCTCAGATTCATACCTGATGACATGGAGTTTGAACATGAACCAACATCTGTTGCAACTGAAATGCCAACACTGGCAACTTACAAACCACCAGAGTGAGTACACAGGGTATTAGTATTACCAGAGACTTGAATAGTACCTTTTATCATTTGGTAAATCCCACTGTTTTATTACTGAAGGCTCATCTGCACAGGCTTCGTCTCGCTTAAGAGAAATTCAGAGTGTGCAGCTTGATCAATACCAATGTTTTGCATCCCACAGACTTTCAATGTTATCTGTAAATAGCTGACTTATAAACGAGGCTGAGCCTGTGCAAATGAGTGTATGGTCTTCAAAAGCAGCAGTATGCATCGATTGTGAAACAGGCGTATTCTCTGTTGTTCAGTGGTAACCTTGATTTTGTATAGGATATTATTGTGTTCCAATTATCAAAGTGTTTGTACTGTAGAAGTTTTGCATTCTTTATTTAACCATTGTGTTCTGACACTGGAATGAGGCTAACTCTGAGTAGAGAGAATAAGAAAAAAATATCAAATGCCCTTGGCGGGAATCGAACCCACGTCTTCGGTATTCCAGTCTGACAGTCGGACTGGATTACTGAAGACGTGGGTTCAATTCCTGCCAAGGGCATTTTATATTTTTCTCTTATTCTCTCTATTTCATTACACACACTGAATGCATAATTTATCACTACTAACTCTGAGTAAATAGGTCTGTAATCAAGGAACACCACGTATTTTATAAATTGGAAAAAAAATTTCATAATTAGTGCAACCATTTTTAGTGCCACTATTGGAGATAAAGGCAATACTTATTGCAACCCAGAATTGGTTGCCAAAGATCATCATTCAAAGTAAAGCAAGTGTTTCCCATCATCAATATGGGGCACCACCTCCCAACCCCCAAGGGCAGATCCAGGGGTTGGAGTTGAAAAAAAATAAGAATAAAGGATAAGTATGTTATGTGATGCCTTTTTAGGTAATGGCCACCCACTGAAATCGTTCTGAATCTGTCTCTGCCTCCTCCCCCTCCCCCAAAGAAAACAACTTATGTACCATCCTGTAACGGTTTGATCCTGAATTACATATTTAGCCACAATTAAAAAGCAAATGCAAATTTTTTACTATAAACATCTATTGCTTCATCCAAAGATTTGAGACAACAGCACTGCACCAAACCAATGTGAAACTGACATGGGATGAGACTGACTCGAATAGACTTAAGGCCACCATGAAGTCGTTTAGTAAAGATGATATTCAGGAGATGGACTTCCAGGCGTATTTGGCTTCCTCTGACGACGAGAGAGAAGAATTTCCGGGTGTTGTTGGTGACGAAGATGAAGATAGCCATTCTGAAGATGAAGAAGAAAAGATTGCAAAATACAAGGTAGAGAAAGTGGATGGATGGAAGGAAGGGTGGGTGGATGAATGGGTTGGGTAAATGGGAGGATGCATAAATGAATGGATGGTTAAGTGAAAGGGTGGATGGATGAATGGGTGTGACTGAATGGATGGATGGATGGAGTAATGGATGGACAGTGGGATAGGAAAAAGGAGAGAGGGATGATGTATGTATTGTGTAATTTTATAATTTTGGATTAGTTCGAAGTAAGTTCAAAAAAAAAAAAAAAAACAGTCACGATGCTTTTTGATTTATTTTTTTACGAAATTGGCTTTTACGATAAAACCTGATTTAACTCGCTGACTTTTCTTATTTCTTTACCCACCATTGTCTTTACTTTTCTTATTGTCCCTGCTTTCACTTTTCAGTGCATTTTAAATTAATGAGAAAGTATTTTTTTGGATCACAGAAACTTGTCCAAGAGATTGATTCCAAAGAACACGAAGATGACCATGATAATGAAATGGAGATCACGTGGGAGCCAGGCTTGAAGGAATCTGCTTTGGACCTCGTGGCGAAGAAAAGAGCGGAGAAAGAGGAGAAAAATCTAACAGCATGGGAAAAATACCTCAACAAAAAGAAGGAGAAAAGAAAAGAGAGACGCAAGAAGGAACTACTGAAGTAAGACACAGATTATTGAATTTTTTTGTCTTTTTTCCCTAAAGAATTGCTCTTTTTTCGACGTGAATATTTTTCTGCAGTTCAATATTTTCATATTTTATTTTTACTGGATAAAGAGACAAGTGAAAGTCCTATGAAAAAAAAGAAGAGGAAAAAAATAAAATAAAATAAAACGAGAACAAACTCACAAATAAAAGATTTAAAAAACAAAAAAATTCTCAGCCGTCTTTTATTAATGCTAGGAATGAAGTCTCGCAAGAAGAAGATGAAGACGACACTCCAGAAGGTGTGGATATGTCAGACCCGTTCTTTAACCAGGACTTTGGACCAGACTTCCCTATTAATAACAATGAACGAGTCAAAACTAAAGCTGGGGCAAAAAGGAAAAGAAAGAAACAAACCACAGAAACTGAGGAAGATAAGAAACGAAAGGTATTTCATCTGTTTAACTTAGATTTTTTGATTTCATGTGAGTGTGAAAAGCATGTAGCGTGACCGTGCAAACGAAGACGATGGGAACTTTTGCCCATGAACGTCCTTAATTAACTTTCTATGTTGCTGATAATCTACCTATGTAGTAGTTATAGTGTGAGTGGACAAAGAGTACAAGGTTTGTCTTGTGTTATCTCTCCAGGAGGAGCTCGAGTTGCTACTGATGGACGGGAAGGAAGAACCACAGCATTTTAGCTTGAAAGGAATCTTAGAAAACGAGAAAAAGAAAAAGAAACGAAAGAAAAGACGAAAAGAACAACAGACCGCAGAAGATCATTTCAAAGTCAATGTTGAAGATCCTCGTTTTTCTGCTCTTTTCTCATCTCATCTTTATGCAATCGATCCTTCAGATCCACAGTTCAAGTAAGTTGCTGTGTCTTGTATCGTATTAATTATTGTTCTCCTTTTACGAAGGAAGCACCTCATAGCTCCATAGCTAACTAACCTGTTGACCTCATTCAGTGACAGCTTAATTTAGACTGTTAACAGAAAAACTCGACTCGTCTGAGTAAACAGGGAAAAGAGGGACTCTTAACAGTCTAACTTGGAAGTGTCGATATCCAAAGATAGTTTTTTAAAATAATTTTTGTTTTTCTGGGCGTAACACCCCCCCCCCCCCCCCCGGCTTAAGATAGACGTTTGTTCAATATCACACCGTTTATGAATGTCTTCGTCATTAACAACTTGGGATTTGTTCATCGTACAGAAAAACCAAGGCTATGGATACCATTTTTGACGAGCGACAACGAAGAAGACAAGAGAAAAAACAAGTTACTGAAGAATTAACTCAGAATAATAAGGCATCCAAATACACCGAAGGTAACTCTATTCTTTCCTTCCCTTCCCTTCCCTTCCCACTCCGTCTGTTTTTCATTCATTCATTTCAAGTTTTTCCCTTTCGTTTGATTTTAGCCCCATTCCACACAGGCGTTTCCATTTCAGACCCCGAATCACGAATCTTGGGAATGAGATTCTTTGAGCCTCAACCAAGTTAATGTTAACCTGAGTTTCAGGCCCAAGGGTCCTCTCCTCTCCTCTCCTTCCCTTGGGCATAAAGCTTAGGTCATATTAATCACATTATTTTTTCTATCCTATTAAATTCCCAAAATATTCTGCTCCACAGGTGAAAAAACTAATATCGATCCAAGGTAAGCCTTACTCATACCTCTTCTCTACGGCTTGTGGTACCGTGTACGTGCTGTAAGTCAGTACCGTATGTTTCCCACTCTTACGTATACCAAAACCGCTGTACGCATGTCGTACCGTGTACGTGCTGTAAGTCAGTACCGTATGTTTTCCACTCATACCAAAACCGCATGTCGTACTATGTACGTGCTGTTAATCAGTACTGTATGTTATATGTTTCCCTTATAGTACTTGAGGTTCTGGAAAAAAGAATAATATGAATTTTGTTGTTTCCTGTTTCAGTTTGTCTCTGCTCGTTAAGTCAGTCAAGTCGAAGACAGGAGAATTCAACCAGCGAAGAAAGAAACAAAAAACTGTATAACTAAATAGTTCACGTTTTTATTACTTAAACATAACTTAGGATATTTCTTAAATATCTACATTGCAATTAAAAAAATATATATATTATTATGAATTTTGACCTCCAGGTTTTTTTTGTTGCGATAACTTTTAAAATGCTGGGAAGCATTTATGAAATCCCTCAGAAAAATCCTCGAATCAAGGGAAAGACCCAACAAACTCAGCTCACACGTGATGCCGAGTCCAGGAATAAAATACGAGACCCAGAGGTGAGAGGCGGAGGAACACCACCACACCCTTGTCGCTTCTTGATGATAAAAGAGATAAGCGAAGGGTGTAGAATTAACGAGTTTAATAAATAGAATTTATTGGTCAGATTTGCCCATCCGAATATCCACAACGGGACCCCACTCACTTAATTTTTTTTTTTTTTTTTTTTTTGGAAGTTCTAGAACTCAGATCCATCTTTAAGATAGATTCTCCCGAATAGTCTCCTTCTCAGTTCCTTGCGCCATCTTGACAAGTAGCCGTGCCTTTGCATCGAAGGGAGACGAACGATGAGCTTGCAATGATAGAGACCTGTGAATAATTGCCCAAGGTGTTAAAAAAGGTTTCTATCACTTGCAAGCTCACCGTTCGTCTCCCTTCGATGCAAAGGCATGGCTACCTTTCAAGATGGCGCAGGCAACTGTGAAGGAGACTATTCGCTTAGATGGCCCAAGAAACTGCGGGTTGAAGTTGAGACTAAACTTGATTGTTTAATTCATCAAGTTCAACCTCGACGCGAATTCGGGAAAGGTCTAATTGGCTAATTTTCTGACCATTTTACGAGGTATTAAAGTCTGGAGATAAGTCAGATGTAAGCCAATCTTCCTTTGAAAAATTCAATATTCTCCATATTTAACAATTCTATATTTCAGTGTATATTGAGTTTATTCTCAATTTCTTTCTCATTTGATTGATACACTTCTATTGTCGGTGGTTTGATGGTAGATCATTAAGCCCACCACCAAATAGCTTCCAAGCGAAGCTTTTCGTTGTCGTCATACGACACGCCTACTTTCTTTGTGGTCATTGAGATAGACAAGTGTAATTGTCTATAGTCGGTGATTGGCTGGCACCAAATATCTTACAAACAAGACTTGTTCCTGTCGTCTTCAGATGACACGCCCACTTTCTTTGTGGCCAATGAGATTGACAAGTGTAATTGTCTCTAGCCGGTGATTGGCTAGCTGGTAGATCATTAAGCCCACCACCAAATGGCTTCCAAACAAGACTTGTCACTGTCGTCATCAGAGGACACGCCTACTTTCTTAGTGGCCAATGAGAGATAAGAACACAGACCTGCGCCCAATACCAATGCTGCCACAGCTGCAGCGGCAAATATGAATGGAAGAAGAACAACACAGAGGACGATGTAGAAGATTGCCATCGGTAAAATAAGACACATGCCTAGGATCAAACAATGATGGCTCTTTAGGATCGTACAACACAGCAAATTCGTTGGTATGAGAAACATCTTGGAGCACTAAAAGCTAGTGCAATGCATTAAGGCTTCTGAATCAATCATAGCAGGTGAAAACGCAAATTATTTGATAAAACAGGCTGTAAGAAAAAGCATGGCGGATGATGGGATTTGGTACTTCATGTAAAGGCTGGTTTTCACTAGCGACATAAGCGACGGAAGCATAAGCATGAGCATAAGTATAAGATCATTATGTTCTTCTGAAAATGAATGTGACGGAAGCTATAAGAAAAACAATAGGAAGCCATTGTTTATGCAAGAATCCAATGTGTGCAGGGGACTGTGTACGAGAATTTGATTGGCTTACCACCTTGTGCTTCTGTATGTTGGCGACGGAAGCATAAGAATCTGGTTTTCACTAGCGACGTAAGGACGTACGGAAGCAGAAGCATAAGAAAAAGGAAACCTTCCGCTTATAGTTCCGTCGATGTTCTGCTTCTGCTTACGTCTCCGTTTTTTGATTTTCACAGGAACATAAGACGTCTTACGCTTCTGCTTCTGCTTCCGTTTCTGCTTCCGTCGCTAGTGAAAACCAGGCTTTTAAGACTTCATGAAGTGGCACTATTAGATTATTATTGATTATAATGTCCTGAAGTAGTAAGGTGGGATTGAAATGATTAAGGCGGCGAAAACACACGGTACTAGCTTTGCGCCCGAGCGTCACTTACAGCGGCTGGGAATATATAGGAACCCTGCACAAGGAAGAATGGCAATGTTTTGAATTTTCAAACTCTTATAGATAAGAGAGTTTTAAATTGGAAGGAATCACCTACCTTTTCCTTTCAAACTGTACCATTTGAATTCCTGATTTACACCACAAAAAAACTTCAAGACCCAAGACCACTTGGTCCTGTTGTCTCTATTGTAATGATCCTTCTTCTCGCTTCTTCCATAATCCCTCCAAGCATTCTTCTCGAGGTGTGACACCTTGGACGTTGTACTGGCTCTTAATTGCTTCCGTTTCACGTCGGTCAAGTCGATGGAGTCGTTTTTCTCTCTTCGAACTTTTTTGCTATCTTCAGATTTGTTCTTCGATGGACTCTGGTGCTTTTCATTCGACTTGTCACTGGTTTAAAAGGAATTTATGTACTGTTTGTATAACCCTTTTCGCATGTACGTGATTATTTTCCCATTTCAGACCACGTGCAGTTATTCTCTAGAGTATTATTTCTTTGTTTAACTGTTGTGCCCGAAAAGACATACAGACATAGATACAACTCCAAGAATTTTACTCGTAAGAGAATGACATGTGGTCTCAAATGGGAAAGAGTAGAGTATTATTTCTTTGTTTAACTGTTTTGCACGAGAAGACATACGGATATAGATACAATTCAAAGATTTTTCTCTCTCAAGAGAATGACGTGGTCTGAAATGGGAAAACATCAAACCTATGCAAAAAGAGTCTATTTACTCATCGAGATCAGTCGGTCAATAGAGTTTACTCCATTAATAGGTATCGCTGACCTAAGTAATACCGCAAACGCCGGTGCTTTTGTTAAGCATACCCAACAGGTATTAAAATGTTTGAATAAGAATATAAGGGCTTTTAGAAATTTCAAATTCAAATTAAAGGCTTAATTGACTTCCGACGTCTTGTAGAGAGAAATTTCTCGTCGCTTCGGAATTTGACCACAGGCTGAACCCAAGCTCGCAGTATTATGTATGGAGAGAGAAATGATTGTAAAAATTGTTAAAAAGGGCTGACATTTAGTCCACACACGAAGGACAAATATCAAGACCTTGTAAAGCCCCGTTTACACTGGACATTTTTGTGGCAATTTTCGGAAATATGAAATCTTTTGTCTCATTCTTCAAAAGAGATACTTCGTCTAGGAAAATCTTGGTATCCTGAAAAAAACTTTACAAGTAAATTTTTTACCATTATTTATTATGGACAAAATCGCAAAAAAATAAATAATCGCAGCAAAAATCGCCGCAAAAATCGCTAGTGTAAACGGGGCTTAAAAGTCGTTTGAAAATATCTTGAAAAGTTAAAAAAAAAAAAAAAAAAAAAAACTGTGCGCTCGCTGTCTAGGCGGCGATTCCCATACATTTTTAATTAGATTACATTTTAGAAGGTAGTTTTCTTTAAATTTGCTCCTAAGTAGAATGTAAAAATAAATAATAAAAAAATAAATAAAATTTCACCAACAACGTCACAAAATTCCAGTCTTTTATGGAGCGACGTAAATCAAGCTAGTTTTCTATTGTTTTCAGTTTTTTCTTGCTATCTACTAACCCTAAACCTAACATTTTACAAGTTAAAACTAATTCAATTTTCATGAATACGTTTTTTCTCTACTGCTACTATAGAGAGATCTTTACTTCGCCCGTGAAACAAAGTTATTCTGTACTTGGGGGCTGACAGAAGTCCAAGTAAAAAAAAGAAAACAATGGAATTCATGTACTGTGAATTACGTTGACCATTCTTTCACGAGCGAAGGAAAATCACTCAAGTGTACCTACTTGGATCGTTGGATGCAGATTTTCGTGTACGACTCAATGGTTATTCGTCGAGGAGGAGGCGGCGTTGCCCTGCTCAAAAATCATCGTAAGAAAAAGATGTTAACAATACTGAACCAATTTTTGAATGAAAATCTCCTGTGATATGAATACTTTCAGAGAAAAAAACTATATTTTAAAAATAGGCTAGGTGTGTGTGTGTGTGTGTGTGTGTGTGTGTGTGTGTGTGTGTGTGTGTGTGTGAGGAGTTACATTATTTTATTGATTGATTGGTGGGAACACCTAAAATAGCTCTTAAAGCCCACAGGACCCCAGGGGTACTCCGTTTATGTTGTACGAGAAACCTCCTTTAGGATCGTATCCCGTTGTGGCTTTGCAACATTGATGGAAAATACTGATGAAATATGGCTGGCCATAAACACACTAGTCTGATTCCTCTAAGAGGAAGTTTATGTTTCAACTAACAATAATATAATAAAAAGGCATACATGTACATTTTTAGTAATTTTACGTGATGAAACTGGGAGTCGTTGCAGAGTCTGCTACAGCATACGGCACATTCATACTAGTATGTCGACGTTTTGAAATATCTGATCATAAAGTAGCTTAAACTTTATATTTCTACACTAAGTGTCGAGTTTTTCTCAGACCTGTTGCTTTTCCCGTACAGGAGAACAGAAAATAAGAACTTAACATTCGATCAGTAAGTACTATCTGACCCATGTCACCAGCGAAACTGGATGACTTAAAATGATATAGAAACACGAATAATAGATTTCAAATCGGATATGAGTAAAGATAATAAAGTAAAAAGTTTGATTCACATGTCTTTTCAAATGCACGTCTTATGCACGCAACTTACATATCTGGTAAAGAACAATCCTTGTCCAGAGGCAAGGTATCAAAACCGTCTTCATCATGGCTTTGTGTTGAAGTCGTCTCGAGTAAATATTCATCAAAATACCCCTCCAAGTTCTCCAAGTCTATAAGCTCCGTCATACGCCGAACAGCGCTGTGCACGGGGCCAGCATTGAATGATGTCATTGTTCCAACATCCTAAAATGTACAGTGAGGAAAAAATTCTATCTGCAAGTTGGAAAACTATTACGTGTAATGGCACGTTTGTGGGGACAATCGAAAACTGCCAATGAGTTCATAAATGGAATTAGGTCTAGACAAATCATTTAGTTATTCTGAGTATAATGTTATGACAGCTTCAACAAACAGTGTCAAAGGAATCCATTAAATTAATAATACTTTTTCTTCGTCCTCGCTAGCTCAATATCATTCTCAAAGTTATTGCCAAATTGGATTCGCGTAAAACGTAATTCGTTAACGTTTGATTGTGCATCAATATTTTAGATTAGTCAATCAAAGTCCATTAACTCTTATGGGCTTTTTACCGTTGTATATCGTGCAACAAGGTGACGATATGGTATTAGCTCCTACTCTACAGCAAGCTTTTAAGCTTTTGAGCTTTTTTGAGAGATAAAATCTGTCTGAATCGTTTCAGTGACCTCAACACTTAAGAAACGTTAACGTTAATTCAGTATAAATATGGTTTCATTCAAATCCTAGACCGACTTTTCGCTTGACGTTTCAGACCCTTTCAGACTTGAAACTCTTAGGTGTTGACTTAGTAATTGACTAATTCATGCAAAGTTTGAACTAACAAACCGTAGATTTTCATCATTAAATTCGAAATTACACTGAATAAAAACTGTTGAAAGATTCGCTTACCTTCGCATTTTGGTCATTGTAGTACGTCAAGTCAATATAAGAGCTTTTGTTGGACATGTAAGAACGTTAACGGACAAAAAATACTATAAGTTCTTACTAGTAGCCTCAGAATTGTGCCTCATGATATGACGTTTTCAATGTTTTCAACCGACAAAAAAATGTCCAAAAGCTTATCTTCGATTCATTCAGAGCTCCTCTCAATCCCCATTCACTATGCAGCTTCTATCTTTAATTAACTTAACAGGTGCTTACGGTTCTTATCTTGATTCATGTTGATTCATCAGTATTGCAACAGTATTGCAGAATTCCAGTAGCTCTAATAACCGTTTCTATGACAACTAAGGTGACATTATCTCGAAGGTGGCAGGGGCAGGCCGAAGTGGGGGAATGTGTTCGCAGCGGCCTTTACGTTATTTACCTTTTATAGTGTCGAAGTTTGCTCCATTTGATGGTCTTGCTTGGTAGCACACTCCATGATATCTCACAAGCAGCCACAATGTGTGTGAACTTGTAAAATACTAAGTGGATACGTATACGTCATTGGCTCAATAAATCATCCTTATTGGCCTACTTTTCGGTTGAATATTGAGCTTAATATCGACGTGTCCACCACTTGCCCACAAACAAAGTTTGTTTGATAACTGTGTTTCTCAAAAAATGTCAACATTTTCACGGGGTATATGTTGACTGAGACTAACTGAGGTCTCGTTGAATCAAGGGTGCAGGCGCAGCGGTCCACTACTGGCCGGTGTGGGGTTCGATTTCTGCGGGGCTTAGCATCACATGCGTATCGGATTAGAGCATGTTACTGGTCTCTCCCTTGAGTCGAGAGTGTTTCTCCACGTTACACCGCGGTTCTCCTTCCTCCGTAAAACCTAACCAGCTAAAATTATGATTTCAGCCTTTGACGGAGTTAGCCGTCCTTTGATCAGGAGCAGTCTGGATAAAAGTTGTTGGTTTCAGTGTATCGATTAGTATAATTTTTTTTGAAACTGCTCAATTTGAGCTTATTTTGAATTCATGTTATACAAGCCTATATATATAACACTGTTCAGTCAATCCATTGAAGGTAAAACAGTTAATCAATGTCAGACAATCATTTATTGAAAGCTAGAAAACAGATATATTGCATGCTGTATATAAAAGCTGTGCACAAATTATTTATTCACATCGGTCCCATGGAACTCATATATGAGAAATTGGAGGGGCTCCGCAACCAACCACACATACGATGACCATGATCTGAGACACTACATACAGTCAATTCAAAAAATGTTGTCGTCGACCAACTCAAGCCTACGCGACTGGACCGAAAGGAACTGTGGGTAGTAATCATTGAAGCCGAATTGACTCCATAATTTTATCTGACTAGTTATGCTTGGTTTACAGCACGAACCTTCGTAGGCGAGCGGGAAGTGTTGAAGGAGACGTTCATTAATGCCTTCATATTTTCGAAATTGTGAACTGAATCATAACTACTTCGTTTTTCTTTCACTAAACCCAAAGACATGCATTTGATGGATTGTTTCTCGCCATTATTATCTTATAACTAGCGGGAACAATTAATTCAGAACGAATATTTAACCGCTTCATTGATTTTTACCCATATTTCTTTCGGTCCAGTCGCGTAGGCTTGAGCCGGTCGACGACAACGTTTTTTGAATTGACTGTATTCAAAACAACCTCTCAAAAAAACACCATAAAAAAATTAAAACTTCGATTGGTCTGCCTGTGGCTAACACCACGTGACATTAAATGTCAAACTACGAAATACATCCAGGTGGTCTGACGGAAATCCATTAGCCAATCAGATTGCGAATTGCGTTTGCTGAAAAAGAATCAATCCCAATAGACCTTTGCGCGCCTCGAGTTGCAGAAAAACAAGATGTGTGGATCGTAATGATCAAGAATATAGCACATATAAGAATAGCACGTAAATACAACACATTTTTAAATCATAAAAAGGTTTATTGTTATCAAAAATATTAATATATGTTCATACACGTTACTACTAAATAGCAATTTGAGCATATCAAATTTTCAATCATTTTCGAAACAAAAAACTTCGTAAGGTTAACTTTGTTGGCTATACGAATTACAAAATCGTTTAAACACTTACTTAAAATAAGCTTTTCTCGTAAAATTGTACTTGTACATAACTTGAAACATTACTATAGACTTCAAATGTGCAGCTATGACTTCTTTTCACCAATATTTCGCACTACATTTCAAGAGAGTACATATTCAAATCCAACTCAAAACAAAAAGACGTCCTTCACGGCAGTGTTTCGTGCAGGACTCGGTCATGTTAGGGATTGATCCTTTTTCAAGTCAGAAAATCATGCATTGCGCGCTTTCCGAAATCACCTGGATGACGATCACGCCCAGTTCCAAACATTCCACGTGTATGTGATCCCTTGAGCCCCACCCCCTCCCCACAAAAAAGAAAATATACTTGAAGACTACACGTGGAATGTTTGGAATTTGTTTATGTGGACCAATCATACGAGAGTGGGCGTGTATGTCATGAGAAAACTCGGGCCCATTCCATAGCCCGGTGATTTTATTTGTAGTTTTTCAGAAATACACACACAGCTAGTTGTAGAAATCGGCCAGATATCAACATGGGAAGTTGTCCTGAGGATCTCAAAAAAGATGTAAATTGTTCCTTGTGTAATGATAGGCTTACTGAACCCAAGATCTTGAAATGTTTTCACACATTTTGTAAGCCTTGCATTAAGAGACACGCCGAGCTGATCGAAGATTTCAACGTCTTCAAGTGTCCTAAATGTAATTCACTAACTCCTCTGCCAGAACTAGACAGCGTGGATAATCTAAAACCAAGTTTACTGCACTCAAGAATGATGAAGGTATTGGAGTTTGTAGAAAGTGAGAAGGTTTGTTCTGTTTCTGGGAGTCACCGATCAGTATCTTGGCATTGCTTCGACTGTAATCGCTCGTTGTGTGACGAATGTGAGAAGAACCATTCAGAGTTTATCAGAGATCACAAACTTGTATCTCTCGTAGAGATCAAAGAAGAAGACATCGAACTGATGCTGAGCAGAGAAACCAATTGCGTAAAACATGTTGATAACATTGTAGAATTATTCTGCAAAGACTGCCAACAGAATATCTGCATGAAATGTTTGAAATATAATCATGATGAACATTCAACAGTCAACTTGAGTAAGTATACAGCGAAGAATAAAGCTCAGCTTTCTAAACAACTGGAGGAGTTAAAAGAGCTTGAACAAGAAATGAAAAAGCAGGTTGAAGTAATAGAAGAGGAGACAAACGAATCCAAGGCAAATTGTGAAAAAGCTAAGAATTTGGTGAAGGAAAGAGTACGAGAAATGATAGATATGCTGCAAAAGAATGTACAGAAATTGTTCAAACAAATCGATGAGTGTGTTGAGAGAGCCGAGAGAAGACAAGTCAAAGGTCACTCTGTGCTTGATGAAACACGAGGAGCCATTGAATACATGAATCAACTGATAGAAAAAGGCGTTGCAAGTGAAGTGATTGAGAATAAAGACATGAAGAAAACCTGTCACACCTCTGTCGATCGTGTCGTTGGAGTTCAGTCGGACGTGCTGTTCCTTGCTAATGAAGAGCTTACAAAACAAGTGAAATCGGGGCTCGGAGTCTTGAGAAAAGTGGAAAAAACAGATCTCAGAATGTGCAGTATTAATATATATTCTCATCCTATACAGGGAAAGAAAGGGAAACTTATTGTGACAACAAAAACTAAATCTGGAAATCTCAATGATAATCCAAGCGATGTTATCGATGTTAAAATAACCCCCTTGTACAAATTGAAAACTTTCGAGAAGAGTGTTAGAATGGGTAAAGCAGAGGTTGAATTTGTACCTAAATCAGCTGGTCAACTGACAGTAGAGGTTCAAGTCAATGGGAATCATGTACCTAACAGCCCTCTAACGATTACTGTTAAAGCCGCACAACCGCCATTGGTTTCATCGGAGTCGGAAAGGCGAAGGTTTCTTCTTCTTCAAGAACAAATGAAGATATAGAAAACGCACGTACGTGTTCGCTGTTTGCAACTGTAAAAAGTGGGTATTGGCAGAATACGAGACTGACTTGTGAGAAACACGAAGAGTGCTTCTTAACACTTCTCGAGTGTTATGCTAATTCCCAAGCTAGTTAAATTGTTTTAGATACTGATTACTATTGAAGATATTAAACATCCTTTTGAAATATTGTTTGGGCTCCACGTCAGTAAGATGGGGAAGATGTTAGAGTGCACGCACTAAAACCGTGAACATTAAATAGTACTAATTAGTACTATTTCATACAGAATCCTTTGTTTTCTATTGTTTAATTATCACTATTTAGTGCTAAAAATTAGTATTTGTTTCACGGATTTAGTGTGAGCACTCTACATTGAAAGCCAGTATATAACTACACAAAAAGCTACACAGTTTGGTAGGATAACTAGAATTACACAGAGTAATTTTCTTCTAGGCCCTTCTAGATCGAATTAGAATTTAGAAGTAAAATTTTTTTTTTAGCATGCGTTCAGCCGATATGATAAATGCAGGCTAGTTTTTGGAGGGAGGAAAACCAGGGAACCCGGAGAAAAACCTTCGGTGAGCACAGGAGAGAACCAACAAACTTTCCCTGCTAGCAGAGTCTCTCTTCTCTTTCTCTCCCTTCTTTCAGGCGGGGAGGAAGGAGACTCTGCCGATGTAGAGCGTTTCCTTCGTTAAACGGCCATCCACGATCGTGGATGACCAAAACCAGTTTTTTTAAACCGGTTTTTAACCGATTACATGTAGTGCGCATGAGCAAATGTAACACACCTTGGCGCCAAACATTGTTTGACGAGAGCGGCTGTCAAAATCATGAAAGCGTTGCTAAGTTACGTCACGCATGCGCGACAGAAATAACGTCCTACATCGGAAGTCTATTTTTCTTTCTTAACAGGGGCGGATCCAGGATGTTTTCAAAGTGGGAGGGGGGGGGGGGTTGTAGCATTGATTGAGGTACTTGTTTGGCGGAAAAGTAGCACAGGGTTCCCAAACGGAAGCAGGTCTTATGATAATGATTATTTGCTGCAGGCGAGCATGGTTGTTTCAGGTCCCACACACGGTGTATAAAAAAAAAAAAAAAAAGCGAGCGAAACGTGTTCGACACCCTTGTTTTAATAAAACTCGCGATGCTGTTGGTGTTGTCATGAAAAAAAAAATCACGATGGCTCTCATAGGGGGGTTGCAACCCCCAAAACCCCCACCTAGATCCACCACTGCGCACCCAAAACAAAAGGAAAGTAGCCGGCTCTGCTAGCAGAGAACAAACAAACTCTACCAAGAGTTCAGACCATGGGAACCAGTAGGTCACGAAATGGTGTAGTAATAGATCTTGGACGTAAGGTTTTCCTATTTCAAACCAAGTGTCACAATCGCTTGAGTATCATTGGCAGTCTTTGTTTAACGGTTGCGATTAAGAAGACACATGAATATGGATGCCACTCAAACAAAGAAATACAAGGAAATGACAAGTGGGAACAAAATGGAAATCATTATGCCCAAGCTAAAACGGTCTATATCAATTATTAATTTATTATTAATTGAGATCTTTATTAATATTAATATTGCTCAACTGCCTGCAAACAAAACGGATTTTTGAGAACTGCTGAAAATCCCCCGTCTCCTCCCTGGTTAGGGCTCGTTTTAACTTTCCTCATCTTTAATTGAACGAGTCAAGTAATAAAAGCATATACCTACTATGACGCCATTCCAGGAACTTTCTCGTTTTAAATCTTGAACTCATCAGCGAACTCATCACTTCTTGTGAAGATGGGTTCCGACGCCACACTCTCTCTCGTGCGGATTTTTTTAAATGTCTTATTGATTTTGAAAAAATTAATCCCTGTGAGGAATACTATACACTTAAGGACGGGCCTACTAATTGTGAACCATTTTTATTTTTTTCAAATTGTGCTAGTCATTTAAATCACCCAAGAGGCCAAGAGGTTTTTTTTGACAGCGTTCCATGTATTCGTTCAGTTCGCTCGTTTTTACCGTAAAATAGACGAACTTCGACGCATTCTGACGGCTTAACGAAGTCGGGGACACCCATTTTTTATTAGCTTGTTTTACTTCTAGTATTATTTAGTTTCACCGTGCAAAATAAAAAATAAAAAAATCTGTTAATGCATGGGAACGTTTGCCCATGAACGTCCTTGAAAATGTCTGGTCGCGAGGGAAATAGTTTTGTTTTCCCCATTCTGTCAGATATTTCCCAAGGCGAAGGAGGCCGAGGGAAACATCATTCAGACTCGAAGGAAAAGAAAACTAACTAATTTCCTGAGGGACCAGACATTAAATCTATATTAATTTATTTGACTCGGTTGATTAAGAGATACACTCGGCATGAAAAAAGAGTTGTAGCGTCATGGATATTTTTTGTAAAATACATTAGGCTAATCGTCACAAATAAAAAGCACGACGAAGCTAAGTGCTTCGAAATTAATCACGTATGCTTTATCCCTTAATCGTGGTTGTTTTAATTAACGGTCAGCATGTGGTCAGATATATTCCATGGCCCTCAGCGCTTCCTTAAAAAGCAGACGGAAAGACCGGCGGCTGAGAAAAAGAGCTAGACAGAGTTTTCGAGAAAATAAGAGATGAAAAAGACATAGTAGACAGAGGGTTTATCAAATATAGAAGCAAAAGTTCGTGGATAAAAAGGATGAGACATAAAAGACGTATTCCCTTTATTCACCATTTTCCATACATCGGTTCACTGGTCAAACACAAAGCATTCAGTCAAGGTTGCACCTTCGCGCCTCGCTTGAGCGCTTTGTGTTTGACCAGTGAACCAATGTATAGAAAATGGTGAATTAAAATGAGAGTTAGAAAGAGCCTCACCAAGACAAAGATATAACGCTGGAAAGAAAAAAGAAAAAAACCCGCAAAACTCGGAGATGGTATTCTTTCTATTCCTAACGGGGTAAGTCTTTGTGCACACTATACCGGATAGCAATCGTTTCGGCTCAAAAAGTATACCGGATGGGCCTTCTGTTACACATGGAGCGCTTGTTTTTGGAGTGATTTTCGTATTGGATAGATGTTGCTCCGCAGCTCCGGTTTCAAAAGTGATAGGTTTTTGTGCCGATTAAAGTGCAGTATGAACAGCACGATCCGGTTCGTAGCCTGAAGTTTAAGTGGTTTGAGTAAAGAGAGGGAGTTGAAAAATATCCGCTGTCGACAAAATGCTGGCTCATGCTCCGTTTCACGCCTGTTCACATTAGGACCGGGAATACCATGTGCCGTCTTAAAAAGCTATTTCGAAGAATTACTAAAAGTCACTTGCGTGGGCATTTACATAATGACAGTGATTTAATACCACGAGCGAGTAACACAAGCTAAGAACCTCTGGGCTAGTACCTCTGTGATTGAGAAGCGTGTTGCAAATCAATAAGTCAATAAGATACTCGAAAAAAATAATTACACATATACGTTTACATTGGATACGTAGTTAGCGTACGTCATTTCGATTCTGCTGTAAAATATGCATGTTACATTAAGTTACGTACCTTCATAGGGGGTCGAAGAAGGTCCCGTGCGCACTATATTCGAGAAATCAGCTTTAGGTGTCGTTTCATGATCGAAAAATACTATGAACAAATTTCAAAATTTTAGCCTTCGCACATAGAGCGATATCTTTCCACAGTTTAAAGACCTCTTTCCTTATTTCCCGGTGTCTTATTCCATATAATAGACAATTAGCAATGGACTGTGCTCCGGCCATTGTTCGAAAAACGGGAAACGAAGCTCTTGGCGGTTCTGAGCCTAAGGAATCAGAAAAAGCAAACCAAGACCAAATGATATACGTCGGCCCGCAAAATGCAATATAAACGCAAAACAAGAGAATCAAAATGGAAAACGCCTTTTTGGAATTTTCACGGAGTTTTTTCGAGTTTTCGAAAGCAAGTTTAACATGTTGGCTGAGTATCTGGTTAGTGCCATCAGTATCATTTGTATAGCTTTGCAATTCGAATACGTTTTCCCTTGATTCTGGTTCGCCATTGCCTGCTTTTTCAATGTCAAATGTTTGTTTGGATTTTCTTGCAAGAAAGGATGACTTTCTAACGACAAACGCTGATGGCGTTGAAGTCATAACTGGCTCAATGATTTGTTGAATGTTAGGCAAAACATCTAGGATGGAAACATGTACAGGCTTCTCACTATCAACATTGCCTTGGTGTCTTTTCAAACACCTGTCTAAATTGACTTTGGCTTTGCATGAATTCGATTTCTCTTCTTCCAAGTTTTCCGGGGATTGTGGTTGGCCTGGTTGTTGTTTCTCTGTCTCTGCCACTGCCACTGCCTCTGCCTCTGCCGGTTCCAGGTTTACATTTACGACTTCACCTTTTGCTTGATTTGACTTTTGGCTGACTGTTTTTCGAGAATTTCGCATTGCAACCACGATTCCTACAAGAAAATAGCAGCAAAGAGCCGTGGGAAGGCAAAAGGCCAAGACCAACACTGTTGTATAATTAAGCTTATGCTTGGCAGGGTTGAGAGCGCACCAACACTGACCTTTGATCTGTTCATATTCTCCCCATCCCAGAAAAGGAGTTACCGAAAGTACCAGACTCAAAAACCACAAAAAACCGCAAGCGACATTGATTGTTGATGATTTGACGTGGACACGATAGCTAAAAGGCTTTGTGATGCTGTAAAATCTGCAACCTGACATCGCTGTTAAGATAAAGATTGAAGAGATTGTAGTAAACCGGTTGGAAAAAGCCGTTCCTTTACAAACTGCTGTGGTAAATGCATGTTGTTGGTATTCCGCTGACATCGACAAGAAAGGCGCAGCGGTAATAAAAACCATCAAATCTGCAGATGCCAAATGAACCACCAGTAGTTGAAACCCGCTCAGGCTTGCGACTTTACGTCGAAGAAGTGCAGCAACTACTGAAACGTTCAAAACAATTCCCGAAATTATGAGAGTTAGGGAAATTGATAGCTTAGCTGCTTGAAGGTTGGCTTGGCAGGATTCAGTCGATGTGATATTCATCTTTGGTTTATACTCTGTTACTCAGGAAAATCTCAGGAGAGTTAGGGAAGTTGCTATAGGTTAGCTGTTTTAAGCCTTGGCTTAGCAGGATTCAGTCGATGTTGCTTGGTTAGCATATTCTCATCCTTGTTTTAAGGTTGGCTTAGCAGGATTCAATTCGTAAGACACATTCAACTTTGGTTTATGCTATATTACTAAGACAATCTAGACGACTTTTTAGATACAAATGAAGAAACCGCACGGACGCCAACTGAGTTTTAAAAGGTTTTTCGTTTCCGTATCGGTTCTCTTGTGCATCGCAACGTGAAGTCATGCACAGATTGGCCGAGAAAGAATACTCCGTTCATTCATTTGCGTTTGAGAAATCCGAAATCTTTGCTCGATCCTTCCGGTAATTCTATTCTCTGCGCAAAAAATAATATTGTTTCAAATGCAGCCCCATCGTATGGAAGTATCAGAGTTAGGTCCAACTTACGTCACTACGACCAGGGGCCGAGGGGGGGGGGGGGGGGGGGGGGGAGGGGGGTGGGGGATGAGGGGACCTCAATCGAATAGCTCAGGTTTACGAGGAGCAAGATATGGGATAGCCATAGTGTCTGCGGAAAAAAATGAATAAGAAAACGGCAATGAATCACAAGATATTGTTTTATGTTTTGAAATTTTTTAATTTTTCCTAAAGCAGAAGTTTCTCGTGCACCACTTAAACACAGTTACTAGCGGCGCAAGGTGTTTTTAAACGGTTTTCTTTTCTTATTTTATTTATCAACTTAAGAGCACAATTTAAAACTTGAATTTTAAATTTCCTAATTAAGTAAACACAAAAGGTCTTTATGCTTTCTTGAGAAAATATCATTAAGAGTGAGTTATATTAAGATAAACTATATATTATAAACAATATGGTCGTTTGACAAATCGATCGCCTGAAGACATAATGTCTGAGGCCAAACGGACAAAACGCGGGACAACAAAATGTGAAAAGCTAAAGCGATTTATGTGACAAAAACGCTTGAAACAAAATGCATTGCGACAAAATGACTTGAGACAAAGAACAAACGAGAAAAATCGATTCCAACAAAAGCCAAATGCGGTGACGACAGGGGAAATTGATCAAAAAGACAAACTCACTTTGTATTATGGCCCTAAATCACTAACTTTTGAACTTTTGACTTTTTTTACTCGGCCACCGAATATAACAGAAGTTAGAGATGAGAATATGTGGACCGCGTAGCACTTATGAAATACATGAAGATATAGAAATATAGATAAGTTATTGTGCTTGGGAACGAGGTTATTCCGGGCGAAACACCCTTGGAATTAAATTCAGAAAAATTAATTTCCGACCTCTCTGGGAAAACCTTCGACCTTCCCAGCGAGGTCGGAAATTAATTTTTCTGAATTTAATTCCAAGGGTGTTTCGCCCGGAATAACCTCGTATCCAAGCACTATAACAGAAGTTAGTATAATTTTAAACTTGAATATAGATGTGTATGAGAACATATATATGAAATATATATTTGTACTGCGGTTGTAAATGTATCAAATTGAGCTGATCCTCGCAGTATATGAAGCAACTTATGCAGCTGCAAATTGAACGGGATTTGAACGGGATTTGAACGGGATTTGAACCCGTTCCCTGTCGATTCCGGTGCCATGCTCTAACAACTGAGCTACCAAGTCTTATATGAGACTCACAGTTTATACGAATACCAATTTGTTTCTTTTTCGTTTGCGCGTTTATTCGTTTATTTGTTTTGTGGGGGGAGGAGTAAATTTTTTTTGG
The DNA here is from genome assembly GCF_029948245.1 of Actinia tenebrosa. Lineage (NCBI taxonomy): Eukaryota > Metazoa > Cnidaria > Anthozoa > Actiniaria > Actiniidae > Actinia > Actinia tenebrosa. The sequence continues at coordinate 11,385,902 of NW_028292581.1, read as the reverse complement.
CTCATTGCCGGCCCCCAGCTCCTAGGTCCTCGCTACGCCCCTGGTTTAACTAGCACTATTTTGAGCAATTTAGTAATTAGTGTTTCACGGATATATTGTTTGCACTTCATTTATACGTATAAATATGAATATATAGAAGAGAAGAGAAGAGAAGAGAGAAGAGAAGAGAAGAGAAGAGAGAAGAGAAGAGAAGAGAAGAGAAGAGAAGAGAAGAGAGAGGGAGGCTTGGGTAAGATATTGACTCGTGATGCATTGTGGGAGGGAGGATGGCGCGAAGATCAAGAATCCAAGATGGCGGACGTGGCTAGTTCGAAAAAAACCATTCAATCGAGCTTAGTTACTGATGTACTACAGAAAGCAGGACACTTAGAACAGGAAGACTTTCATGTCTGTGTCAAGCAGATGCTCCAGAAGGCAGAAGAAATAAAGGTAATGTGGTATTACTAATTTATATGAAACCCTTCGACTTTTACAGTTTGTTATAAAATATTTTCATATGATCGTTTCTTCTCTGACTTTTTCCATTTTGCTCTCAGTTTCTTGCCCTTATCCCTCATTATTTTAATTTTTCATCCTTTCTTTTAAGATGATGCATCAAAAGCTTATTTTTCGTATAATTTCAACATGCATTTAATCTTAAAAATTTAAAAATTGGTTAACTTTTCATTTAATTAACTTACTATTGATTCTAATATTTACTCGATGGAGTTTAAGCTTATTCGAGAGTTTTTATGAGAGAGTCCTTTAAAATGTTCCAAAATGCATCTTTAGACGACAGCCATATCTAAATTTCTGAAATATTTTTAGGTCGATGTATTCCAAGCCATTTACAAGGAGTATTCATTTGGTGCTTTCCAAGACTTGAATTCATCTACTTATGAACTGGATTGGAGGGTGAAAAATCTTCTGACAGACATTGAGAATGCTTCTAAGAGGATCAAAGTGAGTGGTAAAGCTATAAAATAGCCAATGTTGTAGTGATAAAGAATAAATCGTATTCTTGCACTAGTCAATTGAAACCCCAACCCCAAGGACAGGGCAGGGAATTTAACATTTATGCACATGTAGTGTTAAATTTAACACTTTCCCTTAGTCCCTGGAGAAAGATTTGCTCTTAATCGATAAGTTATTGATTAAGTTTTTGCTGTGAAAATTGTGAAATTGTTGAAGTATGCATTAAATTCACCAATATAATATACATTTATCCTGTGATATTTAAATTGCCTCTTACAGTGCGACTACTGTAACCAGGGCCACTTATACCAGTTAGACAAGCTAATAGACAAGAGAACCAATTAAAATGTAGAATTAAAACAATACATTCCAACTTTGGGTAGTAGTTACATTACATTAAGATCTCAATGCTCTTGCATTATTACATGTTATGTTATTTAACAATTATTTGCCAAAGGCGTTGTGAATATCGGGGAATATTTACCGAGACGCGAGTCTTCGAGCAGCAAGGTAAAATTCTCCGATATTCACTGAGGCTGAGGCAAATAATTGTTTTAGTATAAATACACAGGTGATTCTTTCAAAAGAAAAAAAGAAGATAAAGACATTTTTTTCAAGTAACAGGAACAAAGCAGCTGGCCGCCATTTTGGATTATCGCTGGAGGTGATTATTGTGTGATAGTGAGTTTCTCGACCAATCAGCGCGCAAGATTTTCAAAATTCACCTGTGTATTTTTACTAATATTAATTATTATTTTAATATTATATATTTATTATTTATTAAAACTACAGTTTTGTAGTGTAGTTTTCTATTAATTTAAGTGGGCGCCTTTAGAACTTTGCCTACATACATGTTGTCCACTTAATAAAGGCTGTCAGCTGAATAAAGATTGTTTTCTGCCAATCCCTGCATGGTTTACACTTCACACTGCTCAGGAATGTGTTTTTTTAGTAGCTAAGGTTTTCATAATGTTTGCCAGGGGTCAATACATCCACAGCTGGATCTTGCAGCAACAGAGCATTCAAAATTGACCCAAGAGTTTCATGAAACAGAAGCCATTGCAGATGTTTTAACCAGACTGTGTAAGGTATGTTAGTATGTTACTTGTAGCATGCTGAAATACATATTATAAAAATTGGGTGAGTTAGTGCATTAGGTACCACTGGGGATTGGAGGGAGGGAGGGGGGCTGTGTGGATAAATTTTTAGTGGCCTATTAGTTTTTTAAGTGCTCCACCGGTCAACTTTGGCTGGCCATATCTCTTTTATGCAAGCACCCACAATTTTGAAATTTCACACACTTATTACTGTACAAAGATTAAAGTTTGTAATGATGTACATTTCATTAGAATTGGAGTTACCATAGCAATGAAACAATGACATCAATGTTTTGAATTAGCAGCAATTTAACATCTTATTTGATCTAAACTTTTAAATTGACACGCTGAACGCTAATCTTGCGGCATTTGCCTAGACTTATACAAAGTTTAGAGAAAATTATAAAGGCCAAATGTTTTAGGGATATACTGTATCAAGCTTCTTCTCTGCAAAATTTCACATCATAAAGTGGTTTCTTAACCTTTCCACCCTTGGGTCCAAAACGCAATCTTTTCTGATTGGTTAAAAGAGCTAGGTTACTTGAAAGTTTAACCAATACACAGAATTGATATATATATATGGGGACCAAAGTAAATATTGTTCAGGACTGACTAGCTTCTCTTATGCTTTGGTGTTTCCAAATGAAAACTATACTAGTCAGTACAGAATAATAGTTATTGAATTGTTTGCCATATTTTGATTCAGTGTATAAACTTAGTTTAATGTTGATGATGAAATGCAACTGAACTGCTTTAATCAGGTACAGAATGATGTAATTAGTATATGCAATAGGACTCCATGCTGTCTAATTAAGAAATAATTGGACGAGGAAAATTCCGAGGACTGACAAAATTGGATGAGGCCGTAGGCCAAGTCCAATTTGGCAGTCAGAGGAATTTTTCAAGTCTAATTATTTCTTGATTGGGGCGGAGCATGAAATCCCATTACCTATTAATTATATAGCTGCCTAATTAATCCCATATCAACAAGACCTGTCCAATTGAGAAAATAATTGGACAGTTACCTATATGGGATTAATGAGAAGCTGTATAATTATTTGTTGAACTGGTCTTGTAGATTCACACTGCTCTAGATAGGTTTCCAACTGAAATGGACACTGAAGAATATTGCAAGGCAGCAGAAATTTTTGACACAGTGGTAAGTCATTATTTTTCCTTCTTTTTTTTTTCAAGTTTAAGAACAGCTGTTATTTAAAAGGGGGGAAGAAGTATTAACCACAAAGTCCTTTTTACATTACATCCCTTTGATTCTGTGATCAAATTGGAATTTAGAATTTGGAATTTTGTTGTTGATATTTACTGAGGTAATGTGAGGTAGGGAAACCAAAGGGTCAAAAACCTCTCTTAACATTATAGAAGAGAACAACACATGGAGTAAACTTTTAAAAAGATTGACAATGTGATGACGCAATTTATCGTCAATTAGGGGACAGACACATAGAAGACTGATGTCTATTTGTTTTTTACGATAACAAAAAACGATAAAAACTTCTCATTTTTAGTGATCAAAACAACCAACAAAAAGAGCGCAGCTTTATCAGCTTTATCTGTCTGTCCTCTTATTGATGATAAAAAATAACCAATCAGCTCACGCGAAATTTGTAAGTTATTGAAAAATCAACTCTTGCTCAAGGCTCTGCACCCAGGGCTTCAACCATGGACCACTAATGCAACAAAGCCTTTAGTTGGTGAGAGAATGACATCTTAGCAGTGTAGACTGTGCTACATCTCTATGCTACCCACGTACTATCCATGGTTTTATTATTAATGTACACGTAATCTATAAATTCGACATGCTAACTTTGTAAATGTTCATAATTTAGAATGAAGATCTTTCACAACTTCCAAAGGCTGGTCAGGAAAGCAAGATTTTCACTGCGCTTAGGGTGAGTTATAGTACAGTACATGTAATTTTGAATTTATTTTGAAAGTCTATTCACCAGATCTCCTCAATTAGCTTTGCTTTCAAGTTATATGTTTTGTCTTGTTTGTGATACTAAATGAAAAAGTGACATATGCCAGGGGCAGATCAAGGGGGAGGGTTGCAGAGGGTGCGCACCCCTCCCTGGTTCGCCTTCCTTTGTGCCCCTACATCGAAGATAACCAATACAAAATAATGCACCCCTCCCTGAGTTAACTTTGTGCGCAGCACCCCTCCCTGAACGAAATCCTGGATCTGCCCCTGTGTGCAGTAGGTGTTAATTAATGAACTTCTTCGACATTATTGCAGCCATCTTGCCAGGGGGCAAAACAAAACAAAGTTGACAGAAAATATATAGAGTTTTGTGTGTTTGTCTTTCTTTTACGGGTGGTGGTGATCGATGTGTCATCTTAATTCATCTTTTGTTGTACTCTCTTGTGGTGAGCTGTTAATATCAATTGACATCATTACTGTAACAAAGCTTTATTTTTCCCCTGGATGCCCCATGATGCCTTGCGATCCAAGATGGTCGTCGTATCGTCGAAGTACTGTAGTCCATTGTTATTAAGTTTCGTTGTTGCTTAACTCTACTTTACCACGATAAAAGACTTTTTTACTGATTCTGTACATCGTAGCTATCGTGAATTATGGCATGCTAAAGGAGGGGGGGGGGGGGGGGGGAGGGGGAGCATAGAAACTTTATGAAGCAGAGTAGTGGGTTATATTTTCTAATTTTATTTGAAGTTTCTTTGTTTCACATATTATTCCAATTACTGGCAGCCGAAAATGTTTGGTTGATTATCAATGTCTTGTCAGTTTTTACTAGCCCAAAAAGTAATAACCATCTCTAGATTGCTGTAATATTTTTTTTCTTGTGTCTTTACATTAACAGGAAGAATTGAGAAGACAGCATTCTGAATTGATTAATAAATTAGAGTCAGTGTGGTCTAAGAGTATAACCTGGAACACTCCTACAACAGCATCTCTAGATAGCATTCATGCTCATCTTAAGACAAAACTAACTTTTACAACAGGTAAGAAAATCATAAATAGGCCATTCACTCCCGAGGATGGCAGAGAACCATCGAAAGTGGTAGGCTTTGCAAATCTACAAGTAAGGCGCACTGACTGATTTGGAGAAAATGGAAACTATCACTTGATTCAATTCGACTTGATTTGCTTTATTTTGACATGACTTGGTTTAACGTGACATGACTTTGCTTAACATGACATGACTTGGTCTGACATGACATGACTTTGTTTAACATGACATGACTTGGTCTGACATGACATGACTTGGTTTAACATGACTTACTTGGTTCGACATGGCATGACTTGGTTTGACATGGCTTGGTTTAACGTGACTTGACTTGGTTAAACTTGACTTAAGGTTTGACATGACATGACTTGGTTTGACATGACATGACTTGGTTTGACATGACATGACTTGGTTTGACATGACATGACTTGGTTTGACATGACATGACTTGGTTTGACATGACATGACTTGGTTTGACATGACATGACTTGGTTTGACATGACATGACTTGGTTTGACATGACTTGACTCAAGTTGACATTATCAAAAAATCTAATTGTGAACATAAAAAGTTGGAGTATTATTGCTGTATACATGTATAATCCTGATGCTACAAGTCTTGACATCTTTACCTTCTTCTTTGCTTATAGTTGAATCTGATATGGAAAATGTAATAAATGCAATGCAGGTGAGATGCAGGATTGCAATGCTGCTAACACATTTTGTTCAGTACAGTACAATGCCTGTTTCACAAAAAAGGTGTTTTTTGCAATAACTTTAAAATTTTTCGCACGCTGATTGGTTATTTTTTATCAGTAATAAGAGGACAGACAATAAAGCTGACGTCAACGAGCATGCTCTCTTTCCATTGGTTGTTTTGATCACCTAAAAATATTAGAAGTTTTTGTTATTCTAAAAAACACGAGATAGACATCAGTTTTTTATGTGTCTGTCCTCTTATTGCGATAAATTTCGTCACCACATTGTCAAAGTAGTATGCGGATCCACTCGGCTTCACACTACTTTGACAATGTGATGATGCAGTTTATCTTCAATAAGAGGACAGACACATAAAAAAACTGATGTCTATTTGTTAAATAATTGATGCCAGTCACAAGTAATCATTAAAAGTACATGAGCACATGTTTTGTTTCATTGACAAGTGACTATAATTATTGATCATAGGCACTAAATGTGTTGGACAAGAGAATCAAGATATTTGGTAAGTTGTTTATTGCAGGGCTTGTAGTAAGTTGTGCTATTAGTTTCTGAATCAGTTTTCCCATTTCAAATGTCATTCCCTAGGGTATCATTTTTTTGTTTATGGTTGAAAAATGAGAATACACTATATACCATTATGATAGAGCTTTCAAGTACTTGACATGACAAATATTTCTTTATCCATTGATTATTCATAACTGTGATTTTCCATATTCCACATTTCAATGGCTTGTTGTGAAATTGGTTTTTACTGTCACAGTAAAGCCTCCAAAATAAGAGCAAAGCAAGGGGCTGAATCTAACTACACATAGTATAAATCGAAAAATTGTAATTCATTATTTTGATAAGGCAGTGTCTTAGGCCCCGTCCACACGTATCTGCAAATTTTTGTATCCGCAAATTTTTATCCGCAAATTTTTATCCGCAAATTTTTGAAAACGATCTCCAGAGTGGAAATTTTAAAATATGCTCCGAATACGGATACGTGTGGACGGTTGTATCCACAAATTTTTGAATATGCTGACGTAAACACAATTTTGTGCATGCTCAATAAGAAAAACTACATTGTATCCGTCAAAGGGACTAGGCACTAGCGTGCATCATGGCGGATGAAAACGATTCAAAAACGATTTGAATACGCTGCATGTGGACGCAAACATTTTCGTATCCGCAAAAAAATTTTGCAGATACAAAAATTTCCAGATACATGTACATGTGGACGGGGCCTTAGTGTTGCATTTAATGGAAAATCTGCATAATCATGGTATTTATATTTATACAATGTACATACCAAAAATGTACATTGTATAAATATAAATAAATAGATATTAGTAGTTGATATATATTAGGATTAGTATTTTATATTATTAGTATTAACATAAACTATAATTACTACTAATTTCTGATATTATTAAAATTATATCAGGGCTCCTATTGATAACAGTCACCCTTTGTTGTAACTGAAAGAGTTACCCTGTTGAAATAAAGCTGTTCTCAACTTAATTCTATTCTATTCTATTCGCAGGAAAGAAGCTCTTACAGTTTTTCTTCAGACCCATGATAGTGTTTCCAAAGTAAGGGGATACAATAAACTGTAAGTATTATTATATTGAAATGATTATGATTGAATAATGATAATAAATTATTTATTTAATAAAATAAATCATATAATAAACCACCTTTATTCCATCCATCATCATCTATTATTTTTTATCAGAATGATGTAAAGATTTTCCTCAAGCATTAGAAATTATAATGAATTGTGGTTTTCAAAATGCCAAATACATTAATTTTATTTGAATAGAATTGCTTATAATTAGTATTGACATTGCTTATTTATTTCCAGTCTAAAGCCATCCATAGAGAAAACAAAACAGGTTAGTCAAGTTTGAATTGTTTTTTAGGCTTTCTTCAATCTAATACTATTTCATATATAGAGGATATTACATGGACGTGCAGAGATACAAATTTTATCTTCAAGTGTTGAAAAGATCTCTCAAGAGTGAGTGTAGCAAACAAGTGAGAGATTTTCAACACGAGAAGATAAAATTCGTATCTCCAAGCGGCCATGTAATATTCTATTTATCAATATATAATTATCAATGAAGTATGTTTTGGCTTCTTCAGGCAATTCTTTCCGTGAATTTTTGAATAGCCATCGCAATGGTGTTATTTTCACGTGTGAAGATATCAATTTTTTGAAATAGAGAAAAATAGATATTTCATTGGTAATTATATAATAAAATATTATCTTATATACTATTTTATAATATTCTTTATTTAGCTTTGCCTGTTTAATATCTACAAATGAATAAATTAAGCAATTAAATGAAATAGAAATGAGGTGGAGGCGTACATGACAATTTCAGTTTGGCACCAATAATAATAATATTGTGGGCCCTGTATGTCTTTTACATGGAAATTTTAATAAAGTAAGTCACCCAAAAAATCTATAAATGGCTGAGTTCATTAAGGATACTATTATGGTTAGATTTTTTCTAAATACATATCCATTTCCTGCATTTATTTAATATCCATTTGATATACAGGACTTGTACATGTATCTTGATTGATTTTGTTTTTCCTTTTTTATATAAGAATCTTTTACCAGTAAGTTATAGTTTCATGTACCTCCTGGTCGCATCCTCAAGTTGCAGTTTGCACATTTGCTTGAAAACTTTGCTTTTCCTTTACTGTACACATACTTCCTGGCATTTTTTTAAAGACCCTTCCCTACTCCCAGAAATTCCAATTTTCTTCCATACAAACTCTGTAATTTTATTCTTTCTCTTCTTTTAGTCTGTAGTTGTCTCACTTGTGAAGGATCCTACCAGGCAGAAGGTCTTAGATCCAGGTACAAAACAGATTGTTTAAACCTTGTCTATCAAACTATAAAGGCTCATAGTTGTTACCCAATTGCTGGGTTTCACTTGACGTCATTTACTGTCTTGTGCAGAAGCTTGCCTGATTTTTTTCTGTGAGTTACTGTAGCTTGCTCAGACTTATGACAGCCCAGAGGTTGTTTCATGGTGTCGATAAAATTTAAGGTTAAAGCTATCTAATAAACTTGCCAATCAACTGCTTTTTAAGATCAAAAGCTAATTGGCTATGTCTCTTGGCTTTTGACCTAGTATTATTAAACACTCTGTCATCCTGCTCATTTATGACACAGCTGAATTATTATTATTATTATTATTTTTTTCAAATTGTCTCAGGAAAAGTTTATATTAAGATAACCGAGGTGTTGGATGTAATCAAGAACCACTTCCATCCAAACGAAGAAGAGAAATCTGAAAAACCTGGAGATAATAATGAGAAAAATGTACAGCTGTTCAGTTTGTTAGGTAATGTTTGACAAACATTAGATAATTAGAATTTGGAGACAGTTATCTTATGTACACCTATAATTTATTATGCAAACAACACAGGGTGCTGCAAATCAAGGCGGATCCGGGGGGGGGGGGGGGGGGGCAAAGGGGGGCTGAAGCCCCCACCTTCAGCAGAAAAATAATGATGCTTTTTTATGTTGTTTTTCGTTGTGTTGACGGAAGAAACTCAATTCCCCCCCCCCCCCCCCCCCCTAAAATTTTGGCTGGATCCACCCTTGCAAATGTCCAGGGATGTGGCTTATAACATTCAAAAAATGCTCTCTCTGACCTTGAAATTTTGATTGAGGGAAGGCAAACAACAAGTTGTGAGCTACATTGTTTAGATAATCAAGGGAATTAAGGGTGACATACAGTACTAGTACTGCATTCCCAGCTCACCTCTGGGGTCTCTGGTTCAATTCCTTGACTCTGCTTCACATGGTTGGAGTAGAATTTGTTAGGTCTTTTCCTAAATGCAAGTGTTTTGGATTCTCTTATTTTTCTCCTTCTACAAAACCTAGCATGCTAAATTCCAATTCCATCTGTGAGTTAGCTGTGCCCTGACTTAGATTGGCCAAGAGGTTTTTTTCAGGGTGTGATCTGTGAGTTAATCATGTTTTTTTCTATTCCAGGGTCAGTTCTTTGGCCTGTGTTATCAGAAGATATTATAAAAGATTGTCTTGCAAAATCTATTCCAAATACAAGTGCACAGGTATGCTAGCGAATGAATAGGCAGATTAAGATTCCCGTTTTTCCTTCTCGCAAACGGCAAACGTGACCACGTTTTCATCGTGTTTTCCCTACATTCCACTTTACCTTTTACAAAACTTCTCGACAAAGAGAAGTATTCTTTTGTTTATCTACTACTTGGAGATTTTTACGATTCGTTTTCACTAATTTTAAAGAATTTTTTAATGGTCAACTGATGTTTCACGTTTGCCGTAAACGAGAATCTTAAACTCTCTAATGAATGAATGAATGAATGTGCAAATGAATGACAGTGAATGAATGAAAAAATAAAAAGATGAAAAATGAATAATAAAAAAAATCACACTATTTCTAGATGGAATTTGCATCTTATCTTGCATCCAAGATAATCTTGAAAGGGAGCCGTAGGAGATGTTTTTTTTATACTTTATTTGTAGCTTCATATTCATTGACATATGATCTGTTATTTGCAGCTTGAAAAATACCAAGAAGTCATTGCAAATACCGAGGATTTTGAATCTAAGCTGAAATTATTAGGTATGAATGATGTGCATGTAATCAATGAGGTGTGTAATGGTTTAGTGCACGAAAAAAAGGGGAAAAAAAACTTTGTCCAATTCTGCCCTGCAATAACACAGTACAGCAAAAGATTGCATTTCATTAGCTGAGACCACAACTGCCAACATGCATTGATATGAACATCTAATGCATGCAATTCAGTTCTGTAAATCTTGATTCTGCTTTGCCAGTATACTGTAGTTGGCAATATTAGCTAGAACAGATGCACTGTGCAGGCTGCCGTTGCATGCTGCAGACATTTTCATATGTGTTACATTCAGCCCTGTGACTCTATATTCTACTTTGCCAGTATAGCAGAGCTTTCAGAATAAGCCAGCAGCCGCTGGAGCTCTGGTGATTTTATCCGAATTCAACTGCCGGCTACTTTTTCTTTTCTATAAGATACCTTCTGTTCCTTGTATCAGATCACAGTCAGCTACTTCAGACTTATGAGCACCTACTTCAAAACATGAAAGTCATAATAGTGTCCCTCTGGGGGAAAGGGGGAGGAAGAGGGGAAGGGAGAGGGGAGGGGTAGCTCCCACTCTCTCTCTCTTTCCCTCCCCCCTCCCCCCTCCCCCAAATCCCTAGAGCACCACTACACAGGCTAAAAAGCCATGGTAAATAGTTAATAATCTTAGTTACAACAGGTTGCCATTGCATGTTGTAAACATTGAAATGATGTTATTTGTTGCATGCCATGCTACATACTATAGTACATTGTATAATGTTGTTAGATGCCTCACTGCATTGCATATTGCAGACATTTAATCACGCAATGAAATATAGTGTGAGTGGCATTGTGAGATGCAACAGATGCATTGTGCAGTTATATTGTTGGTGCATTGTGTGTTTTATCTAATGCTTTTCATACTTTTACTATAACAGGATTTCTCCAAGAAACCCCTTCTGCTCTAACTAAGTATATCAAGGACATAAGTGTTCATGTTGGAAATAAAAAGGTTTGTTAGTTGTTAGTGATCACTTACGTTTGCATCCTGTTGATTTTTTAGTCCGACACACTTTTATTCATGTTTTGTGCCCAAGTGAAGATGCTGCTTGCAATATCACACATTTGGTTATACAAACTTTCCCAAAGTGCTGGTGATTCGGGACAAAAAGTGGACTTTTTTTATACCATTTAAAAACCCTTTTGGCTCGAATGTAATGTTTGACATCTTGGATCATGTGTGAGATGTAAAATATCTATGTATATTCTAATACTCAATACTGAATAAAAAAGTCTGTGTCTGTCTGTTATTGACATCAATGTTTCTAGCAATAAAGCCTCCCTGCTATAAGTAAAGACACAGTGCTCAAGGGAATGCCTTGTTGTATGAGATAAGAAAACGTCGTGCCCAAATGAATATATGAATATTTATATTTAATGACAGAGGAACTATGTGCAAGATGCTTGCTGATTCCTTACATGTACATACTGTACACCTATTTCAACAAAACGTCGGTAGGAGATCTAAAACGGGCGATCTGAGACCAACCGGATTTTTTGTACCTTTTTGGGACTAAAACTAGAAAAATCACACCCCTAACGCAAAGCTCATGCTTCATATTCCAATCTAGAGTTTTCGATAAATATTGTAAATGATACTGGAAAAAGGCAAAATAAATAAAAGTCTAGGGTGTGTCACCTCGATGTATTTCCTATTCATTCTTTTATTTTTTCTTAGTGCCAAGAACGTCTAGTAGCAGCTCGTGACCTGATGAAAGATAACATCCATAACACAATAGCTATTGACAAGTATTCTGATACTGCAGTTCTACGTAGCCTGGGAGAAATAGAGAATGCTGTCAATGGCAAAAACGGGAAAAAGGTGAGTAAGCAGGGGGATTTCGTGGTAAATTTGTATCATCGCGTCATTTACAACCTCTATCTACACTTTCTTTCGTCCAGTTCGTGAGCTCCTGTTCTCATGAGGGAATAAAAAATTATTTGATAACAGTCGACAAAATGATATGATGATGTAGGAACAAATTTATGGGTCCTCAAATTGAAATTTCTCACATTTTTGCATATTTTATTCCAACAATTCCAAAAGCGTTCTCTGCTGATTGGCATTAAGCCTCCCGCTTTGGGCAATTGGGTAAAAAAATACTGCAAAATCTCAAACCCCTGCCTGTCAATAACTTATAAATTGTAATACATGTCTTCCCTAAAGTGAATCGCAAACGTTACACTTCTCCTATTCTTACCTATCTTCCCACCCCACACCATCCATACATTTTGAACTCCCTAACCTTTATTAAATATATGACATTTAATTATGACATTTAATTTGCTCCAATGTTTATACGTGTCTAGGCTGCTAATCGAGAATGAAATTCACAGGGAACTAAGCCCATTTATAATACCTGTCATCATCCCCCCCTCTCCCACGTTAAAAACCTAGAATCAGCCGTTAATGGGGACAAAACATTTGATGAATTTTTATAGGAATCTAGTCTGTCAATCAAGAATGAAGCCAACAACCAACTGAGCCCATTCACGTTTCAACTACCCTCATGTCGCATTAGTGAGAGCACCAAAGAGTTGATGAACCTTGCTTACAAAACTCTGTTAGAGGCTACTAAATCTACTCCACAGAGGTAAGACCTTCTGCTTGCATTACATGTCGAGGAAAAGTTGAGCCAGCAAGAAATATTGAAATACCATTGTCTTCCCGTCTGTCTTTCCTCCCAGCCTTTTATCCAACCTCCATATAGGGCTTTTAAGTTGTGACGTATTTCCGGGTCCAATCACACAGAAGATCGCTAAAATCTTGCCGCAACTTATTCGCAGGATTTATTCTCTACCTTCAACGATTAGATGTATGAACAGAAAAGCCCGCTATGAAGAAAAAAATCAGAAAAATGTCGGCGGGAGTAAGTTTTAATACTCCATTTTACAGTTCCGTTCCAAGCCGAGGTTGGAGTTGCCGCGCATGATAAAAAGTATAGTTTTGCTATGCGCGGAAACTGCAGCCTCGGCTAGGAACTATTATTCGTGGTCACTCGAACGCAACTGTAAAAGGGAGTATTTGGACCCGGAAGTCACTTTTCGTTCGAGTAACATCACACTTAACAGCTTTTTAGGGGTTTTGCATCATCACGTGCCCACACACATAATACAGCTTGGGCTGCCTGTGGTTAGATGACAGGCCAACAGAATCCCTTTGCTCTTGGGATTTGAATTCTTTCTTATGTGGAATTTGCATGGATCATGAAATGTCCTTTTATGATCCATGGTGATTCCTATTCAGTTGAATGAATGTCGAATGAATTTCAATGAAAAAAATGTATTTTTTCCTTTCCTTCTTCTTTTCATTCTATTCCCATTTATCTTTCTTTGTGTCTCATTCACTCCCTCAAACGTTCATAGAGCGGTTTTGTTACGAGTGGTTGAAAACTATGGAACTAAAATAAAGCACATAAGCGGTACGACAATGGACTTGATGCCGTAACATTGAAATGGCTTTTCTATTGAATGGCAGACATGACAGAAGGAGGGAACAATTGTTTGTTACGCATAAGAAAAAAAAACAACGTTTGTTTAACCACTCATAACCTCGAAATATTGATTTAATAACAAGTTGTTTGATTTGTAAGGTCAAAGTATCTCGACTGAAACGTCTAGAAAGAATACTTTACAAATCAGAGAAAACTTCATCCTAAAGTGCTTGAATGCGAAGCCACGTGGGGAAAATCCATGGTTCCAGTCATTATGGTTGCCGCGTGAGAAAGGTCTATTAATTCACTAAGTGTAATGCGTTTGTCTTGTTTTAGTGCCATCCAGCTCTTCTACACTGTCCGTAATATGTTCGAGTTATTTTGTAATGTTGTCCCAACATACCACAAAGAAAGCCTGGTAGGTTACAATACTAATAATAGCAATCCTTAGTACTACGTACTTGCTAGATACCGCTAACTTTCTAACTTTCGACAGTCAGCAAAGCGTCATATCGAAGTTTTCCAGTGCTTTAAGAGCTGCCATATTGAATTTCATTGATCCTGAGTATTTCTCCGTATTTGCTGGCGCGTTTCTGGGCCTGATCCCTAGCGGTTAGCGGTAAACCTGATGCTAAAGGTCTTTAATAATACCACACCTCTATACTTCCAGTTGAATAAATATAATTTCAATCCCAATTTATTAGCCGAAAAAAACCCAGAGATTCCTTGTTCCAGTGCATGTTACGTCATCGCCGCCATATTGGTGGTATTTGACAAAAGATTCCTCAGCTGTGTTAATACCACCAACATGGCCGCCATGTCTTTGTCATTTGACTCTCTTGAGAAAGGCTGCACGTTACGTCATCGCCGCCATATTGGTGGTATTTGACAAAAGATTCCTTCATAGCTGTGTTAATACCAACAACATAGTTGCCCTGTCTTTGTCATTAAACTCTATCAGCGGGGATGTGGGGATGGTTGCAAAGACCATCAATATGCTCAAGGGCTAGATATTTGCGAACAAAAGATCTCTCATAAGTGCCCTTCTTTCCACCAACATGGCCGCCATATCTTTTTCATTTAACACTTTCAGCTATGATAGTTGCAAAAACCATATATACACTTAGGTTTAGATATTTTCTAATCTCCAACCGTTGTGATATCCTTAGACAAACTTACCTCAGTTGGCTGCTCTACACCATAACAACTGCATGTACATATCGCATCTGCTTCTCACCATGGGACATCAGTTCAAGTCTCAGCTACCCGAACCCTTGAACCAAGGTGCTGCTACATTCATGGACCTGGTGCCTACTATCAGAAGCCTTGGAGAAAACTGTCTTCTGGAACAGCTCGTAGGTTTTATTTGCATTCATTAAATGACATTATTACATTTCGTTTTCTGATTTGTCGGGGCGCGTGCATTTTTATGAAATTAAAAAGGGCGGTACGCTTTTTCAAGTTTTCTATTTCTTCACGTACGGAGGGACGGACGGACATTTCGTTTTCTGATTTATCGGGGCGCGTTCATTTTTATCAAAATAAAGAGGGCGGTTCACGTTTTCAAGCTTCCTATTTCTTCAAGGACTGACGGATGGATACACGGACGGACGGACGGATTTTTATTAAAACTTTTTTATTGATTATTGATTTCCTTCTATAGAGAAGGCAACGCTCTCAGCTGTTGAACATCATACGAGATGTTGGTGGATTAGCTGATGCTCACGAGGATGCTAGAGGAGAAAAAATAGAGAGAGCCATCAAACAGGTACTAATAACTTGTTATGAGTGCTTAACAAATAATGATCTGGTACCCATTTTGGAGGACATGAAGGGTTTAAAATAATAATCAAACTGACATGTTAGAGGACATGGATGGGTTGCAATAATTTTAACAGACTTGTGTTTTGGCGGCCATGGTGAATGATATTAATGGGCTTAAGCAAATAGCTTTATTTGTATAGCGACAATTCCAATGTTCAACACCGCTTTAAAAAGTATTTTAATATAAAAACTATGTACATAAACGCTGAAAAATATGTTACTTGTAAATAGAGTACAAACACTATAAGTGTGTAACATAAATACCACTTAATACTGCTAAACTAAGCTAATCCTATTGTTTTCTATTGTTTAATTAGCACTATTTACTACTAAATAGTGCAACGTGTTGCACACTTTTAGTGTTTGTACTCTAATATATTCTATATACAATGTAGTGTATATTATATAAATTCTATATACAATGTATAGGCAGTATAAACTCTAGGATAAAAATATTTACAAAATTAAATTATACCATTTTCGAATTCTGTTTTCCCAATAGGAACCGCGTGTTCACCACGGGTTTTGAGTGGTGTTTGTAACTGTTCTTATTTCTTGTCAGGTGTTACATCAACTTCTTCATCTCAAGAAGATGTGGCTTGGTATTTTACCATTAAATCTATTCCACCAGTCACTGGGTGCTTTGTTAGATGCAGTCCTGATAGATATCATTGACAAGGTCTTACAGCTCGAGGTACGCCTATTCTTTGCCAACCTCCCCCCGGTATTTTTGATCTTCAAGCTGCAAAACCAGAGCTTCTGGAGGTTGTTGAAATATCCTTGATTTTCGTGTGCATTTTTCGGCTTCCCATTTCAGACGTGTCATTCTCAGTAATATAATTTTTTTTGTTTAATGGTTGCACATGAGAAGACATAGATCTCCTAGGCTTGGGCGTAATGTTTTCCATATCAGACCACGTGTCATTCTCTTGAGAATGATTTTCTTTGTATTATTTGTATCCATAATTATCTGCCTTCTCATGCGTATCCGCTAAATAAAGTAATTATACAGTTTCTCATTAATCCCATATAGGTAACTGTCCAATTATTTTCTTAATTGAACAGGTCTTGTTGATATGGGATTAATTAGGCAGCTATATAATTAATAGGTAATGGATTTCATGCTCCCCAATCAAGAAATAATTAGACTCGGAAAATTCCTCTGACTGTCCTCGGAATTTCCCTCATCCAATTATTTCTTAATTGGACAGCATGGAGTCCTATTGCATATACAAATTATTCTCCAGGGATTGATGCTTTGTCTGAAATGGGAAAACATTAAACCCAATCCGAGGAGGTTTTAATGGATACAACTCAAACAAAAAATCTGATGCTCAAGATAATGAAACGTGGTCTGAAATGGTAAAACATACGTAAGCCGAATGGGTCTATCATATCTGCGACGCAAGCGTTTCAAATGTTGCTTTTGAATAGGCAGATTAAGATTCCCGTTTTTCCTTCCCGCAAACGGCAAACGTGACCAAGTTTTCATCGTTTCCCAACACTCCACTTTACCTATTGCAAACCTTCTCGACAAAGACAAGTATTCTTTGTTTATCTACTACTTGGAGATTTTTGCGATTCCTTTTCACCAATTTAAAAGAATTTTTTAATGGTCAACTGACGTTTCACGTTTGCCGTAAACGAGGATCTTAAACTCTCTAATGTCAGCGTTTTAACGAGCGTATTATTTTGTTTTTACGTAAAGCCTACTGTGCGTGTTAAAACGCAAACACAGTAGTGTGGAAGGGGTCGACCTTAGAAATCTTAACTTTCTTTCATTCCAGGATATATCCTCAGATGAAGCTACTCGTCTTCATTCTATACTGTCCATACTCATAAACCGAGGTCCTGAGTTATTCATGGAACCTACAAAAGACAAGGACCAATCACAGGTCGACCCTCTTATGGTGGTTCCTCATTGGTCCAAATATAAACAGGTGGTCGGTGCGCTGGAAGCCAGTCTCCAGGATTTAGCAGACGGATGGTCAGACGGGAAAGGGCCGTTGGCACTTGATCTTACAGCCAATGAAGTTCGAGGTCTGATAAGGGCGTTGTTCCAGAATACAGATCGAAGAGCTGCGGTGTTGGCGAAAATTAAAGCTGTGCAATAAATTATGAGTTATTTAATGAAGAACAGCTAAAATATGGATCGTGCCTAATAGAGGTTTTGCACCACCACGTGACGACAGCCATGTTAGATGGCAGGAACAATACAGTCGTTTTACATGAGAAAGAATTCAATATTCCCGACATCAAAGGGATTTTATTGTTCTGCCATCTAGTCACAGGAAGCCCAAGCAGTATTATGGGATGACCACGTGATGGTGCATAACCTCTGTAGACCAGTTCCAAACAACCGCTGTATTTCTTGATTACAGACCCATTTACGCAGAGTTAACCTCGCGTTCCATTCAAGTTCCGTCGAATTTCAAAGTGTTCGTATTGTTGAAGTTGTGCATTCTTTACTTTACCTTTGGTATTTGTGAATATTTAAACACTGATACAAGGCTAACCCTGTGTAAATGAGTCTGTAATCAAGAAACACAGCGGTAATTTGGAACTCGAAACTGGTCTGTTGTCTATTGTTCGAGCTTTTAAAAATTGTGTTGATCAGTTTGTAGAGGGTTTGATCAGATGTAAGTATTTAAATGTAAAATATTACGCAAGAATTAAAGAGAAGACATGAAAATGGATGCAACTAAAAAAATCTTATTCTCAAGGGAATGACACGTGGTCTGCATTAGACAGTTTTTACTTCGCGCAAAAATGCAATTTGTTGCACGCGGAATGGCAATACGAGCAAAATTTGCTCTGGCAACTTGCTACGTCAACGTTGCGCGCTTTTACCACACCTTTAAAGTAACCATTTTAGAAGATTCAAAATCTTTATTATTTATAAATATGGTTGATTAGATATGATATATAAATAGCTCAAAGTTAGAAAATGGAGAATCCCTTGGGGTTATTCTAAAGCTATGCATTCGATTGGACGATTTCCATTAAATCGTAAGGTGCTCTCAGTCATAAGTACTTGTGGTAAGAACTGGTAGAAAATACTTTCTTGCTTTTAATTTCGTCATCTGAAAAAGAAAATGGGGAAATTGTATATCGAGGGCAAATTGGGGTAGCACTGTATGAATAATTAGTCTAAACCTACTAATTCTGCTCTCTGATTGGCTGAGCTACTAGTGGTAGACCGAAAAGTGACGGTTTTAATAACCAAAACAGTAAAAAATAAATTATTGAACCTTATTCCAAAATGTTTTATCCCTTTATTTGACCAATTAGTAGGTTTAGACCAAGTCAACATTGACACCTCTCGCCCTCATGGTCTACGAGTCAATAGCCCATTTGGCCTCATGGGCTTTTGACTCTAATAGAGGTATTGCATCATCAAGTGGAGGCGCCCATAATCCAGCTTGGGCTGCCTGTGGTTATATGGCAGAACAATAAAATCCCTTGGCTCTCGGGAAATCTTTCTAATGTAAAACGATTGTATTGTTCTTGCCATCTTAACATCGTCACGTGAAGGTGCAAAACCGCTTGTTAAATTTTTAGAAAGAGAGGGTAAATGGATGGATGGATTGACGAGAGAAAGAGAGTAGAGAGGATGTATTACTTACGGGGAGCGATAGGGTCAAATGATGATGGCAGGCTACTAGTATACTGGACTATCTGTTGGGTGATGTGTGGATCACTAACACCGTACCTAAAGTAAAAGAAAACGTGGTGAAACATGAATGCACTTCAATTTCAAGTTTACGCAAAGCTGAGGGAATTCTTGGTTTTCATGTGACGTCATGGCAGGCGGTACCGTCACGGCAGGGAATACGGACGATATCCCTTGAACCAATCATTGCAAGGGATATTTCTGCTCATCCAATCAGGATGTTTGGACACGGCACTGCCAAGAAGAACGTCCGTACCGTGAAAATCTCAAATCATATAGAAACTCCTCTACAATAACTATTTGGAGGCGTTCAATCGAGCATAGTAGTTTATATTATTCTCACTGGGATCTCTACGCACGATGCCTCAAATATTACACGTTTTATATTCCCCGAGAGGAATGCATCCCAGGGGATTTCATCTCACACCCCCCACGTGTGTGGGGTAGTATAAATATCCTGCCGTGCCCCAACAAGGCCCCATTAAACAAAGTTCATAATTCGAGCTGGTGCCACTTCGTCGACCCACCCACCTCCCCACGGCGATGAACCCAAGAGCTCCCACTGCGAGCTATCCGCTCGCTACCGCCTCGTAGGTCATCTCCCCATAACTTAGCGACACTCCAGGCATTGTGTGTGGGAGTTCACAGTGGGAATATATTACTATTTACCAGAAGATTATCCACTCGCCATTTTGCCAGCTTCCACTCGATCTCACAAAATACCTGAATAACAATACGTACGTTTAGTTTAACATCGTGACTTTTCTAAGATTATTTCTTTTTCAAAAGCATTTGGAATACACACATTATGTAATGGAGATATGCCAAATTCTAGACGCGTCTTGCGCATGCGCAGAAAAATAGCAAGCGACAAGCATTAAATGCTTGTACACGATGAAATGCCCCCAAAAATATCTTTAAGGCTACGTACAAGTGGAATGGTATGGATCGCCTTGACTAGCGTTTACAAAAACGATTTTTCCCCGATGACGACGTCAAATTGTAAGATTCCGCGCGTGTTAATGAAAAACGATCGTAACGATCCTTTGGTTTGAAGGGGTTAACAGCTAAGAAAGATGAGTGAAAATTTCCGTGCTTCAAAAATACGAAAACAGTACCAAGGATTGATGCGATTGGTTGCTCTTGATCTCCAGCAAAGTCGAGGACAATCATTCTTGATTTGTTTCCATAAATTATCGCTAGTTCCCAGGCCTTGACTCTCTTTACTGATGGTGAATTTATCCAAGTACGGGATTCCACACGTTTCTGGAGGTGTCGTCAGTATTGCAGCAGCAGTATAGCTGAGACAAGAAGAAAGAAAGAAAAATAAAATAACAAGCTACACCATAGAGTGCAAACAATATAACCGTGAAACTTTAGTAATACTAAATAGTACAATTTCATGCAAATTCCATTGTTCTCTGTTGTTTAATTAGCACTTTTCTGTACTATTTAGTAATTAGTGTTTCACGGATTAATTGTTTGCACTCTACCTGACCTTTTTTTAATAAAAAGGGAATTAAGGGTGGCATTGTTGTAGTGCACTCGGCATTCATCTCGGTTCGATTCCTGGACTTGTCCGGCATCACGTGTGGGTAGAGTGTTTTTCTTCAGCTGGTTACTCGGTTTTCATCCCTACGCATAACCTAACAAGCGTTCCAATTGGATCTGTAAGTTAGCATTGCCCTGACTTTGTTCGGCTGTTTCAAAGGATTGATAAAATTTGAAGGTTTTGCCATCTTTTCCTTTCATTTTAATTTCAATTGTTCTTAATAATTAAGAAATAATCATCCTTACCTTTCTGTGACATATAATGTATGCAGTCTTTCTTTTAGTGTTAAAAAATAATCCTTATTTAGTGTCTTGTCAAACGATCTAAAGCACCAAAAGAAATACAAATCGGTTGATGCAGTTTCTAGCTTGCCTCCGACGTTCTCAGGGTAGTTACGCAACGTTTCTCTCATAGAGAAACGTTGCATGACAACGTGACGACCCAGGGAACGTCTGCATAGCCACATGTTTGTGCAATACCTATGGTTGTTAAATAACACAGACGTTCTCAGGACGTTACGAAACGTTTCTCTCGTGGAGAAACGTTGCATGACAACGTGACGACCCTGAGAACGTCTGCATAGTCACATGTTTTTGCAATACCTATGGTGATTAAATAACACAGACGTTCTCAGAACGTTACGAAACGTTTCTCTCGAGGAGAAACGTTGCATGACAACGTGACGACCCTGAGAACGTCTGTATAGTCACGTTTGCGCAATACCTCTATTATTTTGGTTCAGTCATGGTTGTTAAAAAAACACAGACGTTCTCAGGGTTGTCACACAACGTTTCTATCATTAGGAAACGTTGTGTGAAGACGTGACAACCCTTAGAACTTCTGCGTAGGATGCCGGGGGGGGGGGGGGGGGGGGGCTGTTTATGACAAAAGATATAATTAATTGCACTGAGTTCGTGATTCTATTATCATGTCAGCTTGCGTATTGTTTTTTTGACGACCATAATAACCAGTTTTGGTCAACACAAAAGTAGAAACCCTGAATGTGACAGAAAACTCAGGACAGAAGAACTTGGAACTTGAGTGAAATTGCATACCCTGTTTATGATAAGAAGCTCGAAAAACCATACCCTGTTCAGCGGATCATCCCCATACAATACAATACAATACAATACAATTTTATTTGGCACCTTATACTAATAGTACATGAGTGTTTGATTCCAAATATATTATAGGTATATATATATACTATGTATTAAGTAATTTTCTTAATTCATTTTCACGTATCAGCATACATTGATGAATGTATGCTGATATGGCTCTTTGTAGAGACGCTGATTTTGAATTGATTAAGAACATAAAACGACTGTCAGCGCTCATATTGTTGAAATTAATGCTGGTGTTTTTTTCTATGAACTCTCTTAAGTCGTTTCTATGAGAGTCATATAGTGGACACCAAACTAGAAAGTGTTTTTCGTTTTCTACTCCCGACTTACACACTGGGCAAATCCTTTCATCGTAAATGAGATAAGGCCTCTTATACCTCCCCGTTTCTACTTCAAGCTTATGGTTACTAATTCTTAATTTTGTAAGCGCCACTCTGTGCTTAATATTGGTGACTTGACTTAAATATTCTTCAAAGTTATAATCCGTTTTGAACTGACGAAAGACTCTGAGTTTATTTTTATGTCTGTCGTCTTTCCTTTCATCATTGTGGAGATTACTCCATAAAATTTGCCTCTCAATGTCATTAGAGTACCTTTTCATTTGATTGTCAATGAGATAATCATCAGGTAAATTAAGGTACTTACTGTCATCATCATTTATGTATTCCTGGATTTCCCCAGTTCGTGCATTAAAGTCGCCTTGTAGAATGACTTCACCTTTAGTTGAAAAATTAATTATATCTAGTTCTATATCCTGCAATATATCTTCATCATTCTCTTTTGCATAATTATTTGGGCTTAGGTAAATTGTGCCTACGTATATGTCATTTGTTAGATGGAAAAAGTCTTTACTTATTCTACACCAAATAACATTTTGGTTAGACGTCGGTATATAGGAAACGCCCTTGCTGATTCTATTGTTTATATATAGTGCTATTCCTCCAGCATGGCGGTTTCCTGTTTTGTCACGACATTTTGTATAGTATTTATAGTCTTCTAATTTCAAGTCAGAATCAAGGCTGGCGTGTGTTTCTACAATGCCAAAAATATCATGACTATTAATTATATTGTTAACCTCTTTTAGCTTCAATTTGTTTCCAAGATTTTTGCTGTAATGCCCATGCAAATTCCAGAGTCCTAATCTTAAGGCCCCCGGCATTTGAAACAAATTTAAGCAAAAATTCTACGTTTTAAATTCTATAGAAAAAAAAAAGTATATATATATCAATAAGTAAATAATTTACTAAACCTGACCCTGCACCAACTGTGCTATGACCTGCAGAAAGTTCTTTATCAATTCATCATTCTTTTCAGAGGTTGGCTTCTGGATTAAATCTATAGGTTTCGTGATGTCCCATGGTGACGATACCTCAGGCTGTGAATCTTGAAGGTGAACTCTAGTGCTTTGTTGCTCTTGCCTGCGTCTGCGGCTATATGAAATGTTTCTTTTCTTGAGCCCCAAATTAAATTTTAAGTTGCTGACGAGCTTTCTAACTCCAATCTGGTTGTTAAGATGTATATGGTCATAGAAGACTTCTGCATTCAGTGTCCCATCTCGATTGCAAGCGACTCTAGTGTTGTCAATATATATCACATCATCTGAATAGCTGCATCGATTATATAGCTCTGTATTTATGTTAAAAATCTTAATGTTTTTCTGTTCATCCCGTGGGGTATATATGATACTTGAGAGCCCAATTTTACTTGAAGGCCATAAACTTTGTACTTGTGATATGGCTGTACTTAGATTTTCTACTACATTTTCATTGTACAGTTTCCCAATGTCATTTGTTCCTGTATGGATGATTATGAATTCGTAGTTGGTGTTATCTTCTATGTTGTTCAAATGTCTCAGAAGCTCTCTTGTACCGCCTGCGATGTACTGTTTATTAACATATCTATTTGGCGCAAACTTGTCTTGCCTTACTCCTCTAAGCATGGAATCACTTAGGATAAGGATCGGTCCTTTTTCATCTTGTTGTGGATGCGAATCTTGTTTACTTTGTTCCCATATAGTCCATATATGGGAGTACCCCCCCCCCCCCCCCCCAGTACCCCCCCCCCCCTCCCCCCCCCCCACCTCCTCCCTGCCGGGTAGGATGGCAGGCTTTTTCTGGTCCATACCTTACTAAGAGTTGTGTCAACTTGTCCACATCAACCCCTTCTAGAGAATGGTAGGTGTTGATTGGTTCTGAGGTTTGAAACAATGTACCTGACCCTAGGGAAACAGAGGAATTCAAATCAGCTAATCAATACCACTAAATACCATAATCGACTGTCTTTGGTTTCCTCACTCAGGACTCTGAAGATGACTTCCTCTCAGGTTGTAGAAACGTCAGTCACCACCAACAACAGTCTTTCTCAAGACTGCACTCGCCCGGATGAACGCAATTCACAATAAAGCAACTAATTTACTCAATACGAAATGGAATGGTGAGGGGATGGTGAGTAGACCTCTTTACTCTTTACCTTTTACGGCAGCCATCTTTAATTCACCTTTTCGGCGCTAGCTTGGATTGTGTTACGGTCACCAAAAAGTTAGGACATTGTTCTCGGATTTCCATACAAATTCACTGACTTTAAAGAGAAAATTTAGGTAGACTTCTTTAGTTAGCTATCTTAACAGCAGTAAGAAAAGCTTCAATCAAGCTAGAAAATGATTATTTACTTGTATTTAGAGAACTAACTAAACATCAACCAAGTAAATAGTTCATTTAGAGTCGGTACATTTGTACGGAAAATCGAGAACAATGTCCGAACTTTTTGGTGACTGTAACACAATCTAAAACAATTTATACCCCGTGACGGCTAGTGCCAAAAGGGTGAATTATGGGATGTCGAGGGGGCAAACAGAGAAAATATATAAAGCATAGAGTGGTGGGGTTACATTTTCTAATAAGTTGAAGTCTTGGTGTTTTGCAAGATTGTCCCACCTACCAGCAAATTCAATTGCTTTTTAGATGTGCTTCTCATTGAAAAGTGGACTGTTGCTACACCACCCTTGATTTCCTACAACACTTACCACAGTGTGTAAAAAGCTCTTTTATCAGGCTATCAGCACTTGTTATTACTGCTGAGGTAGCTCGTGGCATCTTCAGGAGCAGCTGTGATATCTCCATTATCTTTGAAATGAAACAAATGTACACATAGATAAGACTTTGTAATAATTGTGTAATGATATGCATGCTATGATGCTTACTACAGTCTAAAAATCTTACTAAATTCGAAGAGGACTTGTCCATCCAGGGTTGCTGTAGAACAGGGTTTAGTCCTCCAGGGACATTAATGCAGTCTATCACCTATTATGTGTGGATTGAAGAAAAAATAATCGTCATTTATCATTCATTTGTTTGTTCGTTCATTTGTTTGTTCGTTCATTTGTTTGTTCGTTCATTTGTTTGTTCGTTCATTTGTTTGTTTGTTCATTCGTTCATTCATTCAATCTTTCTTCATTTATGGTCATTCATTCATTGTCTTGAATTCATTTACTGCCATTCATGCATTCATTAATTCATTTATTCCCTGTCATTCATTCATTAATGCATTAGTTCTTCATTCAAGTCTTGCATTCATTTTTTCATTCATTCATTCATTCATTTTTTCATTCATTCATTGTCGTGCACATTTATTCATTAATTCACTGTTATTCATGATGCATTCATTCTTCATTCATTGTCATGCATTCATTTATTCATTCATTCATTGTCGTGCACATTCATTCATCAATTCAATGTCATCCATGATGGATTCATTCTTCATTCATTGTCATGCATTCATTTTTTCATTCACTTTCATTCATTTATTCATTGTTGTGCATATTCATTCATTATTTCACTGCTATTCATTCAATTACTGTCATTTATTTTTTTATTCATTCATTCACTTTGTCACTATCTTTGACACTCACTCGGTTTCCTTAGTCCACAAGCAAATTATGAATTATAAATTAAACTTATATAAAGTTATGACAATTAAAAAACAATACTCAAAGATTAAGCATGAATCAACAAACCTCTCCATTTTCATTGACAAGTCCTCCACTAGTGTTTAGAAATATGACCTTAGTAGGTTTGAGTATACTGGCTATCTTGATAGTCGTATGTGTGGGGTCAGTGTAAACAACTTGACCTTCTTGAGTTTCTCCTACAGCTGTTAGTACTGGTATGTGGCCAGAACTGAGTACCAAAATAATCCAGACCAGGGTGAGTATATCGTTAGATAATATATTATATATATTATAATATAATATATATATATATAGGAACCTTAAGCTGCAGAACTGCAATGCGAGCAACAACATTGGCGAAATTGGGGCCCTTCAACATTCTATTGCACTGAAATGAAATGATGTCTTTTGGTAGTGCTTTTCTTAAAACAAAAATCAGCAAATATAAACTTTTGGAGTAGCTGTTCTCTTTACTAAAGTAAAACAAGGGCATTAATTTTTCATGTCTTACTTTCAGCATAAGACTGAAATGAACCATGTTTTGTACATTCCAACAATTGTCAATAGAATATTGATCAATGTCATTATCATTGCTGCCCCACACCTTAAGGTCCCTAATGGTTACCTATAGAGGGGTGAAAGCATCATACTTTTATTCCAGAGGCAGAAACTGGAATTTCCCAGTGGTGAGGGAGTGTATGAGGAGGGGAGGCAGAGGGGACTGTGATGTTGAGGGAAGGGAGACACAACTCCAAAATAGTCTGATTGTTACATATAAACAAATCCAAATACCTTAGACACCACCTCAGATGTTTGGTATCAACGTCCTCAATTATCCCCACTTCATTCCTGAAATCAAAAGATACACTGTCTCATTTCTAGTTATTACTGTGATTGAGACTTGCGCCATCAGGTTTTATTTAAGAAATAAGACACCTATACATCATTTTAAAAGTGAAAAAAGCTGAAAGAATGAATCATAGGGGAGGTTGGCCACATTTTTTGAGAATTATCCTATCAGTGTTTCCCAAGTGCTGTACGTCTTACTGAAACATGGAGTTATTGTCGGAAAAAAGCTGTTTAATTTTTGCATTTTGCAAATCAGGCTGATAAGGCACTGATGGTGTCAGTGCCATGCTCCGTTCAGTTGTACAGCACAGTTCTTAACCAATCTTCACAGTGGCATGTGTAAAGCGATACAAAAAATAAATCATATTCATTTACTTACACATTACTAGAGAGTTTAGCTGAAATCATATGACTTGAGCATAAAAAAGGTCGTGCTTTGACTCCATTACTTTCCAACATGTCTACAAGTTTGATATTGTCATCTATCAGTTTTTGTTGTTTTTGCTTGTCTAAGATGCCAACTTTTGTCTCTCCTGCAGATTGCGCAATACCATGAACCAGGACTGAATCCATTCCATTACGATGTAAAAATGCCAGACAAGAGACAAGTCTTTCAAGCTGAACAATATTATAAGAGACATGTTAATAAGAGAGAAGTAAGTTACCATCAAAGCATCAGATTTCATGCGGGAGGTCGTACTTCTAGTCATAGCTGGACCAACACTCAGGGTCTTAAAATAACTGAGGAGGAAGTGCTGCCTTTGTAAAAGTTATAGATCCTGTTTAAGACAATTTCTGGTAAAATGTATACCCTATGTAAGACAGCAAGCCCAAAACCCATACCCTATCTACTGGCACAAACCCACGACCTGTTAGACCTCCTTGGATCTGAATCTAAATGAATCTGAATCCAATCCAATTTGATGCTAACTTCCCTTTGTTATTCAAAAAAGGGATTAAAATAGCAGTAATGTGGTTCTGAAATGTTGATAACTCTGCCTATTGTTTTATGCAAAATGTTTGAGTTACTAATTTTTGCTCACCCCCTCTCCAGTCCCATGCACTCTAAGCCTTATTGCCCGACATAGCTTACACAAAAAATGTTGGCACCCTTTTTTGCTCTGCATTTACACTGCTTGCTATGATGTTTGTGTGTCAGCCCCTATCCTTTATCCCCTTCCTTGTAAATAATGACTGGTTCCAATCAATTACCATATTTTGATCATCAAAAACAGCTGGTGCTACCTCCACCACAGCAAAAGGTTCATCAGGTGTCATCTCCAACTCTTGAAAATGCCTGAGCCAAAAGCGAGCTTCTTTAGGATCAGTTCCAACCTATTAAGATGTAGGAACTGTGATTTACATTATTGGAGGGGCAAATGACATTGATCGAGGTACTCTTTCCATTTCTAGGGGTCATTTTGACACAACTGTTTTGCTGAAGAGGAGTTAATTGGGTTACATGACCTCTTGTTTATGACCACTCAGCTCATTTAATCTTCTCTAATTAGCCATTATGTATCATATCTCCATCCTTCTTTGAGGATTCTGAAGGGGGATCCTAATACCATTTTCCAGCCCAAATTTTGCAAAATCCCGGTTCTGCCATGTTGTCAATGAACCCTTTTTAGCAAAAAAAAAAAAGGGGGGGGGGGGGGGGTGAGAAAATATCAAAAATGCCTTATTTTCAAAGCAAAGCTCACAGCCTACCACAGTTTGTGGTTTTTCTTTTTGTTTAAAGCGCCTAGAACAGATTAGATAGGCGCTTTATAAATATTTATTATTATTATTATTTCTACAACCCTCTATTGGTATGCCCAATTCTTTACGGAAATCCCTGTTTATTTCCGACATTTTAAAGTCTCTCCTATATAAGTCTCATCAATTATTTCTAACCCCCCTTAAAAAGGTCACTAAAATTTCAAGCCCCAATAAATAATGAATAGTCCCTCATAAAGGGATTTCAATGATCACATCAAACTTTGATCAATGCTTTCTTTTATTGTGGGCCAAAAATCAAATAACCTTGGCATCGTGGACTTTGGACTTGCTGTTGTGCTATAGAACTGAAGTTTTACTGCTAAACTCCTATAAGAGAACTTTTAAAGTGAAACCTTTTCCTTCAAATTTGCTTAAATAATAAACTTACCTCTTCGAGAAATCGTTTTAAATCTCTTGAAGGTTGGTTTGTGAAGAAGCCACGCGATTGTGTTGTACAAGAAGACTGTCGTATTTGTGTGCTACCAGCAGGAATACCGTCCCCTTTAGATGTCTTACCTATGCTTGAATCATTACAAACCAAACGCTTTGCGTTATTCACTAGTACCTTTATACGTTCACCACTGTTATTAAGTCGTGCTGGTCGGCAAGAATGCATTTTTTGCTTGTCTTTTGGACGTGATTGATAAACCTTTTCTTCACTTGTTCTTCATTCAACGACCTGCCCCAAATGTACAAACATGTCACGAACGATTGTGATAAAACTGTTCGGAGATCACAGTAAGAATGTATTTATCATTGTAGATAACCTTATCATGTTTCTGTTCACTAAAAAACTGAAAATATTTCGGTCTGAATATAAGTTAAGTGCCTCTCCACAAGACACAAAATATCAATCAATGGAGTAAACTCAACACTTTATGCTTTATGTATCCTAAGGGGGGAGGGGTAGTAAGGACATTGAAAAATAGAAAAATAGTCAACTTCTTTGATCCAATAAACCTTGATCTTTAGTTCCCTTCAGTTATACTAAAACAATTACTGTAAAGAAGGAGCTGTTTTTAATTTTGTCCTGTATTTTTTTTCATTTCTGTTAATTAAAGCTTCCCACCAGTACCCCCTCCTCATGGAGCAATGAGCCATCCTACCAAACCTAAACAAAACTATAAAATTTGAATATAACGTCACGTGGCTTTTCCCTTTTTGATCCAGCAATGTTTTGGATGATGAAATAGTTAGCCTAAGGTCTTGGCGAAAGATGAGAAAACTACTTCCGCCTTACAAAGAGCGAAACTCTTGGGTTTAAGCCTTTATTCTTTCCAGCCAAAAAAAAGTGTGAGAGGCTGCTTTTAATACCGTAGAGTTAAGTTCATTTTTGTTTTTGTCTTTTTTGGTCTTTTTTGTAAAGAAAATTTTGCTGTCTTTAATTGACGTGTCACGTAGTATATCGGACTTTGCTAATCATTTAATCAACACTATTGTACAAATAGTAAAACAAATGAGAATTATTTAGATTTTGGTCCTCAAAAACTATCAAAGCGATCAAAAATGGCACAGCTTTTGAAAGCCTCTGGTTTTCTCGGCCGATCAATTGTTCGTACGTTACGCCAAAACGACCTCCTCGTTTACAAAAGGCCGTGTTTGGCTTTCTTCCACACAACACCAAGGGATTCTGCTCACAGTATCGAGCCGAGAAAGGTATTTTTAAACACATCTAAAGCTTATGCTGTTTACTTTACTTATTGATGTTTAAAGAACTGTAAATTCCTTGTTCAAATACCTTTCAGCAAACAGAGGTTATGATAATTTGGTTTGTTTTGCTTTATATGCGTTATTAAGTGCCGGTTTATTATTTGCATAACAAACGTAAAGTCCTTAATGACCTTGAAAATAAACCCTAGAAATAAATTAAATAGCCTTTTTATTGATTATTTCAAAAACTCTTTTTTCAACCCAGCTGTTCAGCTGTCAAATACAATGCGTGTACCTTATGGCCATTTGTCTTTTTGATAAAATTGAATTATCGATTTATTAAATTTGGCCCCAATTTTCGATGTTTTTATTAATTAAAATTAAACTTTGAATTCCATTTTTTCAATGTTCGAGTTGTCGTTTAAATAGTTGAAGAAATTGACAGACACAGAGAGAAAAATCCCACACCTTATGGCCATTTAAGGTTTTAGCAAATTAAATTGTTAACTTTTTAGTTTTTGA
The DNA here is from genome assembly GCF_029948245.1 of Actinia tenebrosa. Lineage (NCBI taxonomy): Eukaryota > Metazoa > Cnidaria > Anthozoa > Actiniaria > Actiniidae > Actinia > Actinia tenebrosa. Next base: position 11,355,172 of record NW_028292581.1, on the reverse strand, counting down.
ATTCATTTTTCATTTTTTGCGCTAAAAAGACTATCGTTCCGATCGATTCCCAATTTTAAAATCCCAAATTTAAACAAAGTTAAATGAAGAGGAATGAAATACTATTTTTCTCCCACGTTAATCTTTGTTGAATGCAGACAACTGCCGGTCATTAAAATGGCGCCAAGTATACACTTCCTGTTTCATTTATCCAATCACAGGCGTAGCATACATAAGCGAGCTACCAAAACGGTATGACCGCAAGAGTACTGTTTTTATAATTTTCCTTTCTGAAAGTACATGACTCCAGGTAGGGGGACATACGTATCATGGAAAGATTTGATCCTGAATTCATCCGAACGCTTGTAGTTGAGGGAAAATCATACAAGGAAATTAGTAAGGTGCTTAACGAATTGCTTCCCAACACGAGGGGATTAAGCGAGCGGTCGGTGCGACGCTTTTGCAATCAAAAGGAGATTCACTACAGATCTGGACTTGGGAAACAGCACCTGAAAGAAGCCGTTTCGGTTGCAATATCAGAGGTATAGTAAATCTAGAACTGTAATATTTCTTTCTCAACTCTTTCGTTTCTAAATTGGCATGTTGAACTTCATTTTTAGTTGGGTCCAACCTATGGAAGGAAAATGCTAAAAGGTTATTTTCAATCAAATGGCGTTCGCGTTAGCCAAAGACGGTTATCGGAAACAGCGAGGGAAATTGCTCCACATTACCACAGAGCTCGAGCTAACGACACAGCAAGATTACGTAATCCTGTTCCATATAAAGCTCTTTATTTTGGACACAAACTACACTGTGACCAGAATGAGAAGCTGGTTGACTATGGAGTGACACACGTGTGTGCTATTGACGGATATTCCCTGATGGTAGTTGGATTTTGCACAATGCCAGTGAAAAACAACAATGCCATCTATGAAAATGTGTACAGGTACTAGTGGTTTACTTGAACATGGTCCTATGGTTTGCAGAATTCTAAATATTTTTTCCTTCAATTCAATTCAATTTATTTACACACTTTAAATAGAAATGAATATAAGAAATCATAATTGTTTATATTTACAAGTATCCTAGATTTTATAGAAAGATATATAAATAAATATTAAATATAAACAGTTATTACAGTGACTGTGCAGTGATGGTTTAAGTAATATAAACTTTCGAGTAAAACCATCACTACTTTCGAGTGCTTCATCATTTTAGATGTGACCTTGTTATGAAGCAATACTTGTTTGAAGATGACGATGTCAAGTCCTATGAAATACAATGGGGTATAATGGTAAATTACGAGTGAACGATGATAATTGATAATCGATTAACATTACAGGAGACTGACTTAACAATGAAAAGAGTCCTGTTACTCACGAATGAGCAAAACAGACAATCCAAGATGGCCGACCTAGCATTCACTGGTCAGCGGTAGCCGAGTCATGGCTGAGCCTAATGACGGCCAGCGGTAATCTATTCAACGTTAAGGGATCCAAGAGGCCCTCACTACATTACTGATACAAATGTAGCCCATGCTATAACGACTTTTAAAAACCCGTCCCAATTCGTATGTGTTTTACGAAATTTCGAATTTTAATGCAATCTATTTATTCTATTCTAATATTTGTTTAACTCCAATCCTTAGGTCTGTCGTAATGAAGTATGGTCTTTGGGATCAACTAAGAACAGATCAAGGGCGCGAATTTTACCTATCGTTGGGGATGCAAGAATTGCTTGCTCCTCTTAGAAATGACCCAACTAAAGATCCACATCGACGAACGACTTCAAAAAAGGTACGAATGCCATCGCTTATAATCTTCAAGAAAATATTATCTAATTTAATACTGTGGACGAATATGATAACTGAAATTAACTCTCAAAATTCTTCCCTGAAAGAATCTTCCAGTTGAAAGATTTTGGAGCGAGGTCAACCAACGAGCTAACTACCCAGTAAAGAGCTGTCTAAACAATATGGTGGAGGCTGGGCAATTGCGAATGGACGATGAGTGCACAAAGTTCTGCGTTTCTACATTTACAACCCACGTGGTTCAAGTTGGAATCAATCGTCTAATTCAGTCATGGAACTGCAGACCTGCAAGTAAGACAGTTGTTTTACGTGGAATTTTAATTTCCCGAAACAATTCTGATGCCATTAAGATTTTTTCATATCTTTTTTGTATAATGAAGGCGGGAAAAGGAAAACACCTATTGAAATGATGAAGGCAAATAATGGAACTGCAAATTTGACAGAAGAACAGGTCCCTGATGGGTTGACTGCAGCACAGATCTATGAAGGTAATGGAGGAAATCTCACAAGATTTGGCAGTTTTGGTCTGGATCCTTTACAAGGAAATCAGGAGCTGTCGACGCAGAGGGAGCAACTGCTTCTCCAAAATATTGCTTCATATGAAGCAATATTTAATCAACTAGTAAATGGAAATCCTTCTTTATTTCAACGAGCTTTAATTTATTATATTACTTTATCACAATCGCTTGCTGCACAAGCATAAGCGTAAACTAGAGAGTTGGATATAATTATCCTAGTCATTATCTTACTGAAAGTCTTAATAGTATTTGAGTTCTACCCACAGTGTGTTACACGTCAATCAAATGACTTATATTGCAATCGAGTTTTTATGACCGTGGTTTTTTAACATAACAAAACACAATAATATGTAGCTTGACCTTTTTTCTTGGTCTTTTCACTTTTCGTGAAAACGGGAAGTTCACCAAAACTCAACTGGCGCCAACTATTTTCCACCTTTAAATGGGTAATAATATAAATTGCTAAGATGTCATTCTTTGTCTTCTGACTTGGCACTCGTTGATGTTGACTAACACTTGTTTTTCTTAATCTTTTAATTTCGTTTTCTTAGCAAAAAAATAAAGTCCACCAAAACTCAACTGGCAGCTATTAGGGCTAAATCACCTAATGGCTAATATGATATGAACAACAAATACTTTTTAGTGGTTATGTTAGCTTATCATTGTGTTCCTTAATAAAAGTTTATTAATAAATAGCTTGTACGATAGTGTCCACACCCCTGAGTTTGACTGGTTTGAAGTCAAACCTTGCTGCTCTGCAGCAAGGGCATCCTCTCTCTTCATCCTCTTCCAGCCACCTATCTAAGCAAGTTGCACATCCAATTACTATTTCACAGCATGATGACACACACGGTGCTTGTGCTGGTGACGACAGACATATCTTGCACTTTAGGAACTGATCAATTGCTGCTTTCATGCCCTCGCCTTTTGACACGGTTAACTGGTGCATTTCATCGAGTTTAACAGACATTCCCTGGACAACTCTTCCAAGCTCAACAATTTGGCTCTTTAGGAAATCTAGGTCATCTTCATTATTATATTCACATTCTTTATGTTTTCTCTTGGGTCTCACAGTCGTGCCTTTTGCTTCCTCTTTTCGTATGGCATAAATTTTTCGGCTTGGAACTTTCCAAAACATTAACCCTTTAAAAAACAGATTAAAAATTTTGGCTTAGCAAAACAATTACAAAGAACACGAAGACACGCAATTCAATATTTGTAAGCTCAAGTATAATATCGTTTTTTCCATATGCATGTAAACTGTATTAGAAATAAAAGTAGCTCGATATCCGATAAACGTTTTCCTGCACTCTTACCTTGGGTCCCAGATGAATCTTTGACAGCTAGCCCGTTGGAAGTTACCAAGACTATATCTGGCTTGTTAAAAGCATCTTTCACGATTGCTGTTATGTGTGGCACATTTGCGGTTGCTTCAGTCAAGGTGACGAATGTTTGGTCTTCTTCGATAAACTCCACCTTTGCTCCGTTATGTGTCATTTTGGCCAGAACGACCTTTAGGGAAAATGATAGATTGCGTTTGGCATGTCCACTACCAGATGCCAGTACTGAAGAAAATGCTGGACTGTAAGAAAGTGCAAGACTGTTGGAGACAGGGGCAGAAGTTGCTGTAACAGGTGATGATGTTGATGACCAAAGTCTAGAGGTGGTACTCGACTGTAGCGGTGAACCCTCAACATCATAGCAATGACCATCCTGTAAACCGGCCAGCTGAAAACTTCCATCTATGTCTGGAATTATTACCAGATCACTAAACTCTTCCTTCAAGTAAACAGTTTCAGGACTGACCTAGAGGGAAAAAGTTATTATCAATTAGCAATGTCAGTCCCACTCACAATAGAACTATAACAATAGAACTGAAAGGGGTCTATTCACTTATTGACAGACGGAGAATGCTGTACGTCGTACATATACAGTTACCAATATAAAATCAATCAATCAATCAACAAACAAATAAAGAAATAAAGAGAAATAAATAATAAATATAAATAAATAAATAATCTATTAATAAATTAATTAATCAATTATTTAAATGAATAAGATAGATAATAAAATTAAATGAATGAATGTATGAATGAATTAGTCAATCAATAAATAAATATGAATGAATGGATAGACAGACCAACGGACAGAAAATCATAAAAGTTAAAGTCGGGCTACAGCGAGAACATTGTTTTGATGTCATTTATCATTCCTTTTCTACAAATGGCAAATATTCACTAAAATTTGTAACACTTTTAAACTGTCACTCGCGATAACCCAATCTCATTGCTCTAAATTGCGCTAAAAAATTACAAAAGGATGGGGTGTGCTGGGCCCTCCTGTCTATGCCCCTAAGCTGTATACTAGTTAGTCGGCCGATGGTGGTGGATGGTGGAGGAATATGTTTGCGCTTTCCATTGGCGCCAAGGGGGGGGGGGGGGGGGGTAATATGAAAAACCCCATGTCTGTTAATCAACATGTCAAAAGTGTAAATTGACAGGATATCGTCGTTTAAAAAATAAACTAAAAATTAAACATCACTGAATAGTTTTCCGTGAGAACATTCCTTTAGAGAGTTAACAAGTTGTTAGCGGATTTAAGTGAACAAGAGGAGAACATGAAATTACTAAACCAACAGTTTTGAATACAGGAATAATTGTTTGTTCAAGTACGGCCAAGTAGGATTAAAATGATTCTCCTAAAAGTGAAAGTACTTTTCTCAGGCTTATGCGTCCTTAAAGTTATCATTTTACCGATCGATCCGAATAGTTTAATCTTAAAATATAAGTATGCCAAATAGACATTAGTTATTCACAAACGTATGGGAACTTATGGCGCATTTCTATAAATGAATAAACATTTTGAGGATAAAGAACTTACACGTATAAAATATAAATAGCTTACCTGAAAAATAAGCTTTATTCTTTCAGTTGTCAGATCTTGCGTTCTAAGACATACTCTTTTCTCGTCTCTGTGTAAGTAAACCGACATCTTCCTGTCAGGGTTCCAGAAAATACCTGAGAAATTTGTTAATTGACAAGTGAGCAATGAAGGAAGCAGTGAAATAATAAAAAAAGTTCGTTCTAAAGCGACCTACCTTCGTAATTTTCTCTTCACGTAAATCTTCTCTTCATGAGATAAGGTCGTACTGACTGGTCTAAAGACCATATGATTATACCAGGTGTGTCAATTGCTGTCAAAAACATCTTAAATGACAGACTTGATTTCTTCACCTTTATTTGCCGAAATAAGCTTTCACAGTGTTGGCTCACATCCAATCGATCATAGGCCGCAAAGCTATCGCTTGATATCACAAACAAAGTTTCTGCACGTGAAAACAAACAACGGCGGGAGCGTCGGGGGGGGGGGGGGGGGTATCTACCGATTAATATTAATTTATATGTCTTTGAAATATAGTTTTTTGCTTTCTGTTTTTGTGTAATTTTCCTGTTAAGCGGAGTAAGCTTTCTTTTGTCTCCTCTTACAGTAAAATCTACAGTCTTGTATTCACTAATACTTTGTCCATTTCAGGCGTGAGAACGCTTGTCTCTGATTGGTGGAATCAGTTCTTTAACTGATTTAGGAACGCAGATTTCATTTGTTTTGATATTTATGTGAAAATCACTAGGTGTTAAGTTTTGCTGGCAATTAGGGGACCGTTGGCTGTACTCCCCAAGGTTTAAGAACAGCCATATCGATCATAGATGCAACGTTAGAGGCAAATACAATGCCCTTCGATCCGAAACATCAACACAGCACTATGCATGTTGACGCCGCGGTGCCTTAGACGCACCTCTTAGGCTTGTTGTTCTACCTTTGTGTCGGCCGCCTGGTTATGAATGCTACGCTTTTGATTGGCTGATATGCATCTGTCTGTATGTGCATCAAAGTTTATCAAGTTGAAAAAATAGTAGTTTCAATTTATGTATTCTACCTCAATTTTTGATTTTGGTTATGTTGAAGCGGGTAAAATGGGAGGGTGATGATCGGAACGATAGTCTTTTTAGCGCAAAAAATGAAAAATGAATTCAAAAACTAAAAAGTTAACAATTTGATTTGCTAAAACCTTAAATGGCCATAAGGTGTGGGATTTTTCTCTCTGTGTCTGTCAATTTCTTCAACTATTTAAACGACAACTCGAACATTGAAAAAATGGAATTCAAAGTTTAATTTTAATTAATAAAAACATCGAAAATTGGGGCCAAATTTAATAAATCGATAATTCAATTTTATCAAAAAGACGAATGGCCATAAGGTACACGCATTAAATACATGCCTTCCAAAAAAATATAAGAAATCTAAAAATGAAATGATGTTGCTTCGATTTTGCCCACGTAGAGCCAGTAGGTTCACATGTACGGCTTGTCGACGGCTTGTGAAGTCATTGAACCGATCAACGCGAAAATAGTCTGCTAGGAGGGTGAGGGGGGGAAGATAAGAGGTTATATATTGTATCTGTATTTGTTGGTTTTTTAGACCCTCAGGGCCTCACTTGTACTAGAGGATGGAACGAATCTTTCAGGTTTTTCATTTGGTCACAGCACTTCTTCTACTGGAGAACTTGTCTTTAATACTGGGTTAGTTGGGTAAGTAGAATGATATATTGTCTGTTTTGTTTTCCCCCATTTTTTTGTTTGGCCTTTTTTGGCATATATCATCATCCTCATCCTCATCCTCATTATTATTATTACTACTATTATTGTTATTATTATTATTGTTATTATTATTATTGGAGATTTGGCCTTTTTTAATCATGGGTGATCCCCATATTACTGTATGGGAGTGAAGTTTGGGGGTAGAAGTATTAAAGAAAGAGCGAGGTCCAATTGAAGCATTCCATGTAAAAGTTTGTAAATTAGTCCTCGGAGTTGGTAAGAATGCATCAAATAATGCATGTATAGGGCCGAGCTGCGAAGATATCCTCTATCTATCGATGCCAAATGTAGGACATTCAATTTTCTAAACAATCTGAGAGAACCCAGAAGTGGCTTCCTCTCTCATGATCTATTCTTAGATTGCTTAGAAAACGAAAATAAGACAGTCTGGTTAAAGAAAATTAAAGATACGATATACAAAGTGGGCCTCGGTGAGGTCTGGATAAATACGTTGGGGACTGGGTCAGGAACCCAAGTCCAGACAAAATTAGAATACTGCAAGACTGTAAAACAAAGGTTAAAAGATATTGAGTTCCAGACATGGCTCAGGGAGGTGTGTGATGATGAAAAGAAAAACGGTCAAAAAAAAAAAAAACTCTGGACATATCTCATCTTTAAATGTAATTATTCCCCTGAAACATATCTCTTCCGCATTCCTAACATCAAGCATAGAAACGCTCTCACACGCCTGAGAATTAGCTGTCATTATCTAGAGATAGAAGTGGGGCATTATAAAAGGCCGTATAGAAACCATATAGACCATAGACGAGGGAGAAATAATGACTCAAAAAAATATTATAATACAAATATTGTGATTTCATTTTCATAGCTACCCTGAAGCACTTACAGACCCAAGCTACAAGGGTCAGATTCTAATGCTGACATACCCTATTATTGGGAATTATGGAGTACCTAATACCACTGAGCTGGATGTGTATGGTTTATTAAAAAATGTCGAGTCTTCGAATATTCAGGTATTTGAAATATTTACAAATCATCCGCTCACTGAGGGAAGGGGAAGGGGGGATTCGGTGTACGACCTCAGATACCCTCCTTTTAAGCTACTCTATATATGTCTATCTACCTGCCTGTCTATCTTTCTGTCTGTCTGTCTGTCCGGGTTATATCTGTCTATCTGTATAGAGTTAACTCTGGTCTTTCTGCCTATCTATCTATGTGTTTCAGTGCATTGCTAATTAAATCATTCAACCTTTGGCTCATAAGCTTTTTAAGTATCAAACTTTGTAAAAAAAATTCTGACATTTTTTAGGTTGCTGGTCTTATAGTACAGGATTATACTCATGGATACAGCCATTGGAATGCTGTAAAATCTCTCTCGCAATGGCTCAAAGAGGACCAGGTTTGTCGTCTAACATCGTTTATTTGCACATGAATGACTGTGCATTGTCACGTGGCTAATCTAGGAAAAGGGTGGCTTTACCCGCCAAATCAGAATTGAGGTTATTAAGCTGAATGATTTAAATGATTTATCAAGCATGTAATGTGAATCTTTTTAAAACGAGAATAAGGTATTTTATTTTACTTCGAGATTGGAGGGCGTGGTCGCCCAATTCTTCCGAGCCAGAGACTCGTGTTAGACGTATTCGAAGTTGCACCCTTTATCCCCTCAAACTATCAATGTTACTTATAAGGGTATTTAAAGCTACAGCTACAAAGAATAGAAAGGAGTCGAAACAGACGAGAGGAATTGAACCGGGATTGAACCGTGGACCGCCAGCTCCAAACTGCGCACTCACCAACTGAGCTACGCCTGCTCTTTGCAAACATGCAACATACACAATGATTAAGGAATTATATGCTGCTTTCATTGGTATTTCAACAGGTACCAGCGCTATACGGCATTGATACAAGAAGATTAACAAAGATAGTGAGAGAAAAGGTCAGTATAAGAAAGCAAGATATTTGATCGAGCATATGAGTGGGATACTACGATACCGAAGGCAAATTCGTAGTCGTACTGTAATCGTACCGTATCTTATCGTATCCCTAACTACATATTGTGATTGGATGAATTAGAGCAGTTTTCGCATGACTGTGAAAAGCTCAGTGCCGTAATCGTGCCGTGCCGTGCAGTGACCGTGATGGTTTCTAGAATTCTAATTGGCTGAATTTTTTCTCGCACAATGTGTTTGGTCTGACAGTGCCGTGACCTTGGCGTGTCCGTGTCCGCGCAGTGTTTATGCCGTGTTCCGAGTATTTGATTGGATACAGAGTAATGTGATTGGTCTGGCGTATCGCTTGCTGTGTCACGACCGTGTTCGTGCTGTGAACTTTTCACTGTCATACGAAAACTGCTCTGCTGGAAGACAATTGGGAGGTATTTCATTGTCATGCCGCAGCGTGTACGTGCTGTAGGTCAGTACCGTTGTTTTCCACTCTTACCAAAACCGCTCTGCGGCATGTCGTACCGTGTACGTGCTGTAGGTCAGTACCGTATGTTTCCTACTCTTACTACTCTTCCCAGTAGACCGAGGTAGTTGTGATTTTTTAATCGCCTTCGTAGCGTCTGTTATGTTATCCGCAAGTACATTTCAAATCCCCCACGTGATGCCAATGTTGTAACACGAAGACAAGTTTTTACACCACGTGATTAAAACTTGACTGAATTTTGATTACGTAGTGTAAAAAACTTGTCCACGTGGTACAACTTACATTGGCATCACGTGGTCGATTTGAAATGTACTTGCGGATAACATAACAGACGCTACGAAGGCGATTAAAAAATCACAACTACCTCGGTCTACTGGGAAGAGTAGTACCAACTAAAACCGCTCTGCGGCATGTCGTAGCGTGTACGTGCTGTAAGCCAGTACCGTTGTTTTCCACTCTTAACGAAACCGCTCTTACGGCATGTTGTACCGTGTACGTGCTGTAAGTCAATACTTAGATCTTATTAACCGAGCGAGGGTCTGTACGGGATAATCTTGACCGAGGTCGGAATGTACAGACCGAGGTCAAGATTATCCCGTACAGACCGACCAGGCTCGGTTGATAAGAGTTTTATTATATGACCACTTTTCATTGAAAAGGACAAAATGTTTTCGCCGTAAGATTAATATGCGATCGGACCGGTTAATACCGGAGAATCTTGACCAGTCCGCGATGCGATCTATCCAATCAGATTGCTCGATTTGCTAGTGTCCAGGCTCTAAGATTCACGGTCATATGATAATACCGCCTATACTATCGTACGCATGCGCTCATATATCAAAACCTCTCTACGGCACCAGTTAAATCAACCCAGGCCCATAGGCTGGTTTTTGAGGCGCGTTGGATGCAAAATCCAAAAAAAATTTTGGTTTCCACTAACAGAATCTGAGTTTTTAATGATCCTTTTTGAGTCATCTTAGTCGAGTATATCCTGCTTCTTGTTTTAACACAGGGAACCCATTTGGCGAAAATTGAGTTTGAGGACCAGCCTGTTGAATTTACAGATCCTAACAAAAGAAATTTGATGGCTGAAGTATCAACAAAGGTATGAAGGGGAGAGGGGAGGGGAGGGTTTGGTTGAAACCACTAAAATGTATGATACTAACTGTGTAAACTGGGCTAACGCCTTTCCAGAAGTGGGAATTTTAAAGATTTTCCGGGAGGCATTGTTACGAACCCAAAAATTGAAGTCACAACTATTAGAGTTAAAGCCAAAACTATGTATCTTAAAGTGTATATGACACGAAAACATTCCATCATTTAAAATGTATAGTTTGTTAGTAATAATAAATATATCGTAACAAAATTTGTTTCAAAAGCTTATTTCTTGAGATATTTGCGAAAGTTAATCCCAATTTGTGACGTCATTTTGTTGACACGTACTCTAGATTCAGTAGTAATGTACTAAATATAAATTGTAATTCATATAAATTAACAACAAAAGACATATTTTAGTCAGCTTCATTTGATAGCTTACGTAGTACTCTTCCAATGTTGGGAAATTGAAAAGTGTACTACTTGAAATTAAGATTCTATATTCAAACATATTTCGTGTATTTGCAACTAAATCTGGAGACTTGTAAACAAAATGACGTCACAACTCGTGCTAAAATTTTTTGAATTTCTAGAGAAATACGTTTTTGGAACAAATTTAACCGTGATATTCTTATTAATGCCAATAAACTACACATTCTTAACATTAAAATTTTTTCGTGTCATATACACTTTAACTATATCTATATCTTAATAATGCCTTATAATCTTTATCTATATCTTTTACTTATTCAGTATTAACGTAACTTTTGTAGAATACCGTGGGAAATTCCCACGGGTTTATAATATATAAAGGGTAGATCTGAAACATGTAAAGTAGATGAAGTAGATGAAAAGCTGATGAGTAATAAAAACAGTTCACCCGGTACCTCTCTCTTGGGCGAATACCGTGTACCGCCGAACTACACGCCTACAGACCTCCCTCCCTCCCTCCCTCCGATCTAGAAAAGTAGATCTACTCTTGTTCTCAAATATCTCTAAAACGGATGTAAGCAAGGGCGGTTCCAGGGGGAAAAAGAGGGGCTGAAGCCCCCTTCCCCTTAACTCAATTAGCCCCCCTCCCCTAAACTCAATTAGCCCCCCCCCCTAAAATTTTGGCTGGATCCGCCCTTGGTAAGTGTACTTGCGTCTGTTTGCATGTATGTTAAACAACAGTATTTGTGAATTGAAATATAGTCACTGCGAACACCCACTATCGAGCATTTCAACAGGTCCCTTTTTGGACCACTTTTATGACCTTACCCTATACGAAGTATTATAACAGATCCTTGGTCGTTATGTTATTGTTTGATTTATTATACTGTTTGTTGTTCAACAGGAAGTCTTGGTGTATGGAAAAGGAAATCCTCACAAAGTCGTGGTAGTTGACTGTGGAATCAAACAGAATATCATAAGAAATCTAGTGACGGTAATGATTGATTGAAACTTTTTAGAGGTGCCGGCGAGGGACTCTGCTTGATTGACTTATGACTAGGGAACAAAAAGGAGTAACCACTAGTCATTCTTATTCACTTGTTGTATTCAACACACCAACACAGTCCCAACCAGTAACCACTAGTCATTCTTATTCACTTGTTGTATTCAACGCACCAACACATCCCCGACTAGTAACCACTAGTCATTCTTATACACTTGTTGTATTCAACACACTAACACAGTCCCAACTAGTAACCACTAGTCATTCCTATTCACTTGTTGTATTCAACACACCAACACAGTCCCGACTAGTAACCACTAGCCATTCTTATTCACTTATTGTATTCAACACGCCAACGCTGTCCCAACTAGTAACCACTAGTCATCAGTATTATGACTATAGTGTGTTCATCTACATACAGATTTGTTATTCTTTTTCCTCATTTAATCCGTCATCATCCTGATTTTCTTTGCATTTCTTTTCTCTGATGCTGAAAAAATATATGCAATGTAACTGAAAGGAAAAAAACTGACTTCCTTTTTGAACTGGGAAAACATTTATTCGAAATGAAGTTAAAGGGTCGATTGGCCTTAACCGGATTTTGTTTTTCATAAAATAACTGTTATAAATCTCGCATTCTGATTGCACACAGCACGCACGCGCCCTTTGCATTTTATAAAAGAAATAAGAAACTTGCTTGCTGTGCTGTGGGCAGTTATAAAGCACTTGGGGATTGGCACAACACTCGAGAGGTGTCGAGAAGCCCTCCTCTACACGTCGTGCTTCTCCTAACACTTCTCTCGTGTTCTATCAACCCCCGCGTGCTTTATAACTGTACACAGCACGTGCGCGTTTTCTATTTCTTCCTTTTCGGGATGCGCAGTGCTTACCAAAACTGTGATGAAAGGGTGCCCACAGCTTTTGATGGGCGGGGATTCAATAGATCTTTTTAACTTGGCTCTTTTCCCATTTTAGAATAAGATTCTTTCTTTGATGGGTATACATATGCATGTCAATAATAGTTCTCATATGCAACCGTTAAACAATTAAATGATACTCTTGGGTTGACACATGCCGGGCAAAGGGACAAAGATCCATTAACGTACATTACTGAGCGTTTAATTTTTGGTTTATCGTCCCGTTAATGATTTTTCTTTTTTTCCCGCAAACCAGAAACAATTTTTTCTAAAAAAATTGCATGTTTTTTTACTGACTGGATTAATATTATCGTACTCCCATCCAGCGAGGTGCAGAGGTTCATCTTGTACCATGGAATTACGACTACAGCCAGTTGGAATACGATGGATTGTTTGTGTCTAACGGCCCTGGTGATCCCGCACTAGCCACGGATGCTATCAACAGCTTAAAAAAGGCATTTATCTATTGTAATGATTTTGATTTGTTATTTATATAGCCCCCTTTTCTACGTACATATTCATGAGGTGGTTAGTATGAAGTGTAGGCACTGAGGGTGGTAACTGCTAGGGTTTCTTTACGTCCTCAGTGGTTCTTTTACGTCCTTTATAAAGTGTGGAGAGATGGGACCGCCATTTAAAGTGGTCATCCAAGCCACTTGAAAGTCTAACCATTTGTAGATGTAATTACGAAGGCAGCACTTTCTCCTCAGTTATTTTAAGACCCTGAGTGTTGATCCGTCTGGTCAAGGCTTGAACCCACGACCTCCCGTACAACATTCCGATGCTCAACCAACTGAGCCAACTGGGTGGCAGCTTAGGTTACATTTAGCTCACACAGCAGATAGTTATTTTAAGACCCTGAGTGCTGGTCCGTCTGGCCAAGGCTTGAACCCACGACCTCCCGCACAACATTCCGATGCTCAACCAACTGAGCCAATTGGGTGGCAGCTTAGGTTACAATTTAGCTCACACAGCAGATAGTTTATGAGTTGAAGGTCATAAAATACAAAAACTAGCAAGTAACTCTAACAGAGCCAATGGTCTTATATTCATATAGGTATTAGACAATGATCGTCCAGAGCCAATATTTGGTATTTGTATGGGAAATCAGTTGGTAGGACTGGCTGCAGGAGCTTCAACATTCAGGTTATCACTAGGACACAGGTCAGTACTTATTATTGGTAAAATGGAAGAGACTCAGGCTGCCGGACGAATTTGTAACTGGTCAAAAATTTGACCTGTACATACCGTTTACACTTAACCGTCTCTTTAAATGTAAAAAAGATACGTTCCGTTTACACTCAACCGGTTCCAAATTTGCACGGCTAGATAGGCTTACGAATTATTTTTCGGATAGCTGAGTCCTGTGTGAATAGAACCCCTAAACGTACAACTTGGTGACCAGTTAAAAATTCGTCCAGTACCGTGTAAACTCAGCCTTATAGGGTGTAGCTATAGCCTGTGTAGAGGCTCTCTGTTTTATTTTGCGAGGAGTTGGGATTGGGGAATAGGAGGGGAGGGGAGGGGAGGGGAAATGCATCGGAGACATTATCTGTAAGATGGGCGAGTAGACGAATTATAGGTGGACATACGACGATGACATAATATTGTGTTGGTTAATTATCATCTACATTGCCAACCAGAAATCTATTGGACAATCAGCAAAACAAAGTGACAAAACCTATCGTTAAAAACAATCGTTATTATTGTATATCACGCACGGAATCATACAATTTGACGACCAAGAGTAGGTTTTTGGTGAACGTCGTTCAAAGTGTTAACAAGACTGTCAGAAAACAAAAAGGTTTTGAGAGCGCATGGAATGTCATGGAAACGCGCGCTAAACACCAATCCAGCATTCATTGTTCTTCCTCCCAGGGTCCCTAGTTACGTCGGACAAGCTGAAATATGTTTTTGAGTACAGCATGAAACAAACACCGATTGCTGAAAATTGTTAATGTCTGTGTTAGAATCAATGTATTCTAAGGTACATTAAGAAAAAAATCGATAAGCACTAATAAATTTTATGAATTCGAGTTTGTTGGCCGGACATTCTGTATTCCATTGGAAAAACTACCCATTGTTTGAGAATCGCCGGAATTGGTCTATTGAGAAAGACCGTAAACTGCTATGTGCTACATTAACATCACAAGGCAATTTTTTATAAACATTTTGTCGATCTATAGCGATTCTAACTAATTTTTGTTGTTTGACGTTTTGTTGTTAGAGGTCACAACCAGCCAGTTATCAATAATCTTAATGGCGAAGCCTTCATCACATCACAGAACCACGGCTATGCTGTAGATGATACGACTCTTCCATCTGATTGGAAGACTTTGTTTTATAATCCCAACGATCTGAGCAATGAGGTACGTCATACATATTTTTAGATGTTTGTGGTACTTTCTTACTTTGATTCCATAGATCTCCATCATATGCGGGTACAATTGTTTGTTGGCAACAAAATCGCGAAAATGTGGCTCGTAATACTACTGACCGTATTATTACTCCGCGCGCATAAAATTTGCCTCATTGCAAAGAGTAGAGAGTTTGTACTTCGCGCAACAATGCAAATTATCCGAAGTATCTCTTCAACTTGCAACGCAACGATATTTTGTGCTACAAGTTGCGCAATTTTGTTGCTGCTCGTATTACCGCAGTTTTAAAAAGTTTTTCCTGCGTCTTTTGGTTTTCGATCATTTTCGCGAAAATCCAGTTCTAATTTCTAACTCTATCTGTCGTTAAGAATGTTTTACCCATGAGCCTCGGACTTGAGAGAACTAATCCCCGCATGATCGATTAACAAAAAACTAAGCACGATATTCCACGCAGCAGAGGAATGTGCAATATTTTTCTTTCCCTTTTTTCTTTTATTTGTCAGGGAATCGTACACAGGAAAAAACCTATCTTTACAGCACAGTTTCACCCAGAACATTGTGGAGGACCAACAGATACTGAGGTATCGGGGTTGATAGAACATAGCTATAGTCTTGAATCAAATGCAGAAACAAATAAAAGAAAGCGAAAGATATGGATTGAAAATAAATGGATAGATGGTGCGCTGGACAAAAGGAAAAATGGAGGGAGAAAAGATCAAGGGGGACTTGAAAGAAGGGTGGGTGGACGGACGGACGGATGGAAACAAGTTACTCATCCAATCCCTATCTGATATTTATTTCCTCGTAGTATTTATTCGATGCCTTCATGAAAATGGTCAAGGATGAAAAATCTTCCATTGAGGTGTTACATCGACCTGTTCATGTCCTTGAAAAAAAGAAGGTATTGCATTTCACTCATATCCTTTAGTATGATACGATAATGAAAACACGTAAGAACACAGGTCTAAAGCAGATTCATGGTTTCCATCCTTGTGAAACTTAAGAGTTTTATCAATATGTTTATCGCTTAGTATGTTTTTGACTTACACTCACTCATTTGTCATTTAGATGTCTTCTTCGGAATAAAAGAGGGTTTAATTGGTGAAAATAAAAAATATCAAGATATTTCCATGTCATTTTGGGGCAACGAGGACATGAGTCTATTAACGGAATGTCATGGAAACGCCTTGATTGACTTCCACCAAAACCTCACTTTATCTTGACGACGGACAATTCCGCGCGTGTTGATGAGAACCAGTGTAATTCTAGCATTCGTTCAGGCTACTAACTTTTTTTGGTCATTTTTCTTTTCAGTTTTCCAAGGTTCTTGTGCTCGGCTCTGGTGGTCTGTCGATTGGTCAGGCAGGAGAGTTTGATTATTCAGGTTCACAAGCTGTCAAAGCTTTGAAGGTGATTTAAGGAACCACAGGGTCGGATCTAGTGAAGGAGTGCAGGGAGAGCACACCCCTCCCCCCAGATAAGCTGATATCTACTTCATTATCGGGGTTTGCGTTTGTAAGCAAAGGGGGCACCCCCTCCTAAAAAAGTCCTTGATGGTGCCCCCACCCCTAGACATAATCCTCCATCCGCCCTTGAGCCCTTTTCCTGAACCACAAGCCAGTTGTTTACCTTGTCGCTTCTAATCGTCCACACAGAAAACTGCCTTCCCCTCCTTAGAGTAGCAGATCACGGCCTTAAAATTTAACACGATACCAAGGCTCTTCAGAATAAGATGTTCACAATTGCATTAAACCTCAAAAGGATCAGGAAATATATCGCTGTAGATTCCGTTATAACGTTTTTGAGCAGAGATTTGACTAGCATTTCTACTAGAATCTTATTATCATTGCCCAAAGGAACTTTGTATATGGTACATTAATTTGTCCTACATAAATGTATTTGGTGATCCTGCACGGGCTTGTAACAAATAGGAAGTAGCATAGACTAAAACATCGCAATCAAGTCTGAATTTTAAGAGCAATTGTCTGTAAGCGTCGGCTGGGCCATGAAGGATAGAAAAATCGAAAATTTTCAAAACTCATTCGAAGAATACCCTCAAAGCCCTTATCACAAAAATATAACTTTTAGTTTCATCCGATCTTTTTTTGGCGAGTTATCGAGCATTTTATGATTTGACGTTCATCGACCGATTTTAACGGCTCGAGAAGGCCGATTTTAAACAGCTCTATACGACAACTAAACAAATACGAAACTTAGTCAGTGCTTGTTTTCTCAATAAAGAATTATGTCTTCGAAGTATTCCAGTCGCTTTATCAAGTATTTCGAAAACTGGAATTTTTTCGGGTTTTTTTTACTTACCCCTCTTTCGACCAACTTTGCCGTAGTCAAAAATTCACATAATTCAAACCCCAAAAAACCCAATTGGTACATGGACTAGCCGGTTGGTTTTATACTCGACAGATAGACTGATATTTCGGCTACAAATTTGTGAAATAAAATTCTTGGGCACTTGAAATCGGAATTTTTAAGAGCGTCGAACGTTTACCCTACTTTCGTAAATATCGTGACCCTTTAACCTTATACATTAACAACATGAAGTCAACAACTTGTCTTTCAAAAATTGCGAACTTAAAAATTTACCGAACAATTTATTGCTTGTAATAAAAAACTAATACAATAGATCATATCTCAAAGTTTTGAAGGGTTTTCGAAGCCAAAAAATTCTGTTATTTTTTTAGGCCAATTCAAACACGATGACATGAACTTCAATCCGGTAAATAAACAAGCATAACAGAAAATAAACTAGCAAAAGCTTTTTACCAAGTTAAAAATGGCCTAAAAGGAGTTGTTAATCAGAAGTCAATAACTAAATCCAGTTAGAAATACCAGATCGCATCAGCGGCTGAAGAATAAGGATTACATCGAATTAATATGAGCAATCTCTGTCTCACTTCTCGAGCTCTATTGTCGGGAAGTCGGACGATCGCAGACGTCGATTACTTTATAATTAATGTCAAAGTGATTCCGACCAAGGGTAAAAGGTTTTTTTTGTAAAAAGAAAAACCAATAAGTTCAAGAATAATGTATAAATTAATGACTGGATATTTGAAAACTACAAATAGCCGAGAGTATTGGAAAGTTCGGGTAAAGTTTAAACTCATTTTGAAACAAAAAACTCGCAAGATATCAGCTTAACTGGTTCGGACGGGGCGGCACAACGCAACCGCCTGTCATTCATAACCACAAAAGTTCTCCAATGAGGGTTCATTGCATTTGGTTGTTTTATTGAACTTTGGGGGCTGCGCAACCCCCACCCCCACTCCACACACACAATTCCCATTTTGTTCTTGTCTTCTGTCCTTACTTATTTTCCGAAGATGCTCAGATAAAAATTGTATAAGGGAGATAGTACGTCGTTCAAGTGCCGAAAGGAATGTGCTGAATGCAAGAACTGACTGGAAGAACAATTTTGACCATCAAGAGAGACCATCGCATTTTTCTCATTTAGGGGCCGTTGCATCTCGGTAGACTCGGCACCTCTAGATCCGTCCCTGGCATGCACAAGACTCTACCAGTTCCTTGATCAGATTGATATAAGGCGCTTTACGACGAACTTGGATATGGTCGACCGCAAGATCAAAATGCCCACAGACAGAACGCAACACTGAGACACCTAGGTGTGTAAGCTTTTTCGTTGAATATAAAGAGCAAATATTCAAGGTGTCGTAGACGATCGGGTGGTTTAGCTGGACTTCTTGCAGGATATGTTCACGTGTTTTGTGATAACTGTCTTCATCTTCTGCTGCTAACTCATCATCATCGTCATCAGCTTGATCTGGTGTATCCATTCCGCCTTGGCGCGCTTTTTTCGACATTCTTGAAAAATATGATTTAATCTGCTGAGCAGTTAGGAACTCATCAATGTTGAAAAGGCGCTTGCCTTCGGAATCCCGAGTAAAGCGCATATCTTTTGCTACTGCTGCAGGATCGGCCTTGTTTCCTGTTTCCTCGCCGATTTTAAACTTGTCATCTAAATAACGTGTTTGTTTTTCATTGAAACGGTTGGCCTTTTTTGAGGTCTTCAGGGCCCAACCAAGTGCTAGCACAGCTCCACCCTCGCTTTCTTTTTGTAATACTGTGGGGTTGATATTGAGGTTTGCACTGGTGCCTTCGATAAGTTTTGACGTATACAGGACTTTAGCCTTGTCCATCAGTGTTTCCCTTTCAGGAGCTAGATGGCATTTTCCATAGCTCATATGTTTTTCAAGACCAAAATAGCGCTGATATTCGCTGGTACAGCCTGCGTTGGGACATGTGAAGAGATTATTTCCATGATCTTCAGGCTCAGAATCTTGGGAGTTCACAGTCTGGGAAGGCTTTTCTGCTTTTTTCTTTGTACTAATATCAACAAAATCTCCTGGTGAAAACTTCTCGGTAAACTGGCAATCATTTAGCTTCAAGGCTAAAACAAAGCAAATATGTTTAATTGTAATGATGAACGAATATATGAGAAGATATTTCATTGTTTATGGTTTTGACATTTCGGCCATCAAGCTATGGCCATGCATCATCAGAATTCGACTGATCGTAATATTGCAGCAACAACTTACTACTTTGATCAATCATAGATATCACGGTTATTACATTACCTTCACAAAACTTTTTACTTGAAATCTGCTTCCCTATTCCGATATCGTATGCTCTCCATGCCGTTATACCCTTCTTTGTATATTCGAAATTGTTCAAGAAACTCACTCCATCCCATTTGGGTCCAACGCCGTCAATATCCGGTGGAACTTTCGCGTCGATAACCGCTACCCTGACACCACGTATGCCGCCATTAGAAAGGATGGCCTCTCGGAACTCTTCTGGCGTGTTAACATCATGACCCTCATTCATGTATCTTCGAACGTGTGCTTTAATTACTGCCGCCTTCCTATCACACGCTCCTTTACCGCCTTGCGGGTCACTAAAATCAACTCTTGCAACACCTATTCCTGTATGAGCTTTCATTTGTTGGCAGCTGGACAGCATGAGGGAGCTGTGATAACATGCACCATTGTCTTGGCGCAAAAAGACTTTGGATAATTCAGGATGCTCAGTTTTCAATGTTCTTAGAGTATGATCAAGCATGCGCACAACAGAAACACTGTCTTGGGAGCAGCTTTTGGCGATGTGGATGAATGCTTGTTGTTTTATAATCCCTCCTACTTTGGTGACAACTACGCTAATATGCCACGAGATTCCTCGTTTTCCATACCAATCTGCCTGGGTTTCCCTGTATCGTTGAGGAAGAAATTTCATCGCCCAGTCTTGAGTTAAAAAGATAGAGTTTTCATCAAGGCTCGTGTCTAGGATAAAAGTACGACTCATATCTTGCCTGATACTTCTGAGCTGATGGCATTTCCAGGCCTGGATGGCTTGCGTAGCTTGACCATACAGATACATCAAATCATCACGCTCATCATTTGACAACTCAATTTCCTTCAAGACTTTCTTTGTTTCTTCTAGGGCACTTTGTATTGCTTCGCACTGCTGACAGAATTCATCATGGACATGTGAGCAAGTCGACTCTAAATTGTTATTCTTACTGTCAACTAGGGCGTATACCATGCAGTGATCGGCGACTCGGGAGTCCTTTGAAATGTGAACCTAAAAGAAGACATTAAATTCATTAAACATCATTTTTACAATCAAGAACATAAAAAGGACTAGCCACATCATTGATATCATACAAATCAGGGGCGGATCCAGGAATTTGTTCAGGGAGGGGTGCTGCGCACAAAGTTAACCCAGGGAGTGGTGCACCCCTTAAAATCAAAGGGGAAAAACATTATTTTGTATTGGTTATCTTCGAAGTATAGGGGCACAAAGTCGAACCAGGGAGGGGTGCGCACCCCCTGCACCCTTCCCCTGGATCCGCCACTGCAAATACAAACTGTTTGCATCTCATTAGATATTATATATTTTATATGGTTTATAACCAAACGACAGGATGCATTTTTCGCGTGCTGTCATTGGTTCAAAGCGCAACATTTACACAAGACGGAATCAGAAGGTATCCCAGAACGGGTTTATTTACAATTTTGTTTTATTAAAGGATTACCTTATAGTCCGTCTTCAGGTACTGTTTACCTTCTTTCAGATCCTTCTTTAACAACATCAGTTTTTTCCTATCAACACCACTCTTCGCCTCTACTCTGTCAAGCAAGCCATAGAGATCATCAAAGGCTTTAGCCCCTTCAGCTGAAAAATAATCAAGACCTTGCAATGACCTCCGGACTGTTGCACTGCAGCATGACAATATGCGTAGCATGGTAGATGATCCAAACGGTTTGAAATTCGACTCCTGACAATACTGTTGATATTGTTGTACGATTCTTTGAGGGATGATTGTACGAATGACATTTGGAGTCTCGAGGATCTCTCCGGACGAAAGGTGTAAGTATCTCTGTCCAAATGGAAGGTCTTGAATTACGTGTGAGCTGGTAATAAAGGATAGAAAATGATCGAGTTGATCCATGTTGACACGCATTCTTGGACTTTTGTCTAAAGGTAAGGGAACGCCCCGTCCATATTTTAGTCTATGCATTCTTGCTATTTTGAACCTGTACTCAGTGAGTCCTGGTATGTACTGTCGAAGTCCTTCTAGGGTCGTTAAATCCGCCATGATTGACAAGATTTGTCTCCTTGTATCACATGTGGAGGCGTTTCTGTATGTTTCAGCAAGGGCGTCTAGGTATTTGTTGTCATCACTCTCTATGTTGAGAAGTTGTTCAACAGCTCGAGACGCTTTGAGTGCGTCCCACAGCAAACCAGGTTCTCCAGGAGCAATGACATTGAGGACAGCCACAACTGCATCTTTTGTCTTGATGATGCGATCTTGTTTGGCTCTTGAAGTGATATTACCAAAATTATTTTTAGAAGGCCCAACTGATGGTAGATCGCAAGAAGACAGGAATTCATTTAGTTTCCTTCTTCGGACAGCAAGGGATGCTGTGTTCAAACAAGCATCACTTGATGTACTAGACGCTAGCGATTCATGACCGCTACCAGCAAAACTAGAGGAAGGGCTTGATGTAGGTTCGTCCAACAAATTCGCCAATGACATGTTCTTGAAGACTGCGCATAATTCTTTAAAATCATTTTCCTAGTTAAAAAGAAAAAATGACGTCATCTACAATGTAAGACAAATCTTATTGGAAATGCAGGTTATAATTATTGCACTATTCAGTTGAAACCCCCATTCCTGACATGTGAGGAATTCAACATTCAGCTAGTTTAAATTTCCAGCCCTATCCCAGATACAAGCGGGAAAAGAATTTTGTTTGACATTTTTAAAGTTGATGCTGTTAAAGTGGCAAAACTGTTGCAGTACGCTTTTAGTGTCCCTTGTCTCCGTGCATTCACGTTGTTAAATGCGAGTCAAGGCCCTGGTAACGCCGGGTTAATCCCCCGCCCTGTCCGGGGACCGGAGGTTTTAATCTATCGACCAGTGAATCAACGAAGTCTGTACCTCCTTGTTTTCCATTTCTGATATTTGATCACTTTGAGATTCTTCCTCCTGAAAGGTAGTGTCTTGTTCTTGACGCTCAGATTGTTCTTCCAGTTTCTTGCATTGGTACGACAACCTCATATCCTCAACCTTACGCAATCTTTCTCTACATCTTCGGCAAATTGCTAAGAACAGTGTGCAAGAAAATAATTAGATTTGTGTTTTTGTGTTTTTGTGTTTTTTTGTTTCTGTGTGTGAGTGTGTGGGGGGAGGGGAGTAGCATCAAAAACTGTGTACTATTTCTTGGTTTATCTTCGTCATCACGTACGTCCACAACTCAGATTGGGTGGGTGGGTGGGGGGGGGGGGGGGGGGTGGGAGATTGTTTACTCCACGTTTGTAGACCCACCAAAAATGTGTAATAAATAAAGACTTACGTGAGCCAACTGGTATCAGTATTTTTGTAAACTTGAAAAGGCGTTTGGATTGTTCCACGGTAATGCCTCGATCACCTTTTGGGGGTTGAGTTCCATGACCCGACCAGTCAATGGGACATGCGCAACTTTTCTTGTTACAGCGCCATCTTACACCAAATTGGTCACGATGCCTTGGACATACATTGTATCCAATAGAGAGTTCTTCCGTTTTGTCAAAAACACCTTGAGATCGATCAAATGCACGAAACATTAATTCTAGTAGGAAATATCTATGAGAAATCGCTTCTCATGCAAGCGCTCGATGTTTTGAGTTCTTACCTGCTCGAGCTAATAGAAGTTTTGATTCAGTGTCCAAAGCCGAATCTGACACGGCAAACAACTTCAGTAGTATAGGGAATGGGGGTTCCA
Organism: Actinia tenebrosa; assembly: GCF_029948245.1. Taxonomy (NCBI): domain Eukaryota; kingdom Metazoa; phylum Cnidaria; class Anthozoa; order Actiniaria; family Actiniidae; genus Actinia; species Actinia tenebrosa. The sequence continues at coordinate 11,331,694 of NW_028292581.1, read as the reverse complement.
GCGCAATCTCAACACGGGCAAGACCCGTGTCAAAAATCCACCTACGGAAACAACCCACTCCAAGTGTGGTTGGGGGCAACAGCGCAAATATGTTAGTCTATATATGGAGTGCGAAGAATGTAAGAGAACTTTTAAGAAAGAAGCGGATTTGAAAAAGCATTTGAAAATGAAGACGAAGTGTATGAGCAGTTATGATTGTGGATGTGGTAAGAAGTTTGAGACTAAGGTTAAATTGTTTTGGCATTGTCAGGACTGTGAGTACGACTACGACGACCTAAAAAGTGCTTGGTATTAGGTATAAAATATTTCCTATTATATAGATGGAATCCCAAAGCAACTTCAGCACGGTGTCAATACCCGGTAACGGTGAGATTGACGTTAGACAGTTTTGGCGTCAGTCAGAAAGGAAGGTTAAAAGGACTCTCCGAAAAGGTATAGAAGAATTAGGAGCCCTGAAAGCGAGCATAATGGTAGAAGTAAGTTTGTCAAAAGACGAGGTAATGACGACAGCAATGTTGCGATCAAAGTCGTTAGTGATATTAGAATCCACGAATCTGGATAGGTCACTCAGTGAAGCCTTAGAAGCAATAATGGAGTCGCTGTCTAACTACACGAAAGAAGGATCGGGTTGGACAGTAGAGGAGGTTGAAGGAATAGAGATAAGTATAGCCAGGTACGTACCCATACGAGGGGGGAGTTACGTACCGCTACCAACGTGGGTAGAAAGGAAGAAGGCTATTGTAAACGTGAAGAATGAAGACAATCGATGCTTTATGTGGGCAATCAGGTCTGCACTGTATCCAGCAGAGAAGGATCCCTGTAGGACAAGTAAGTATCCCACAGATGATTTAGAGTGGGATGGTGTGGAATTTCCCATGCAGTTGATAGACATCCCCATATTTGAGGAAATAAACGATCTAGCAATTAACGTTTACGGAGTCAGAGAGCAGACGATAGTACCGTTAGTTCTGTCAAAAAGTAAAGGAGAGCGCGTACATTTATTCTACCACGGCGGACACTACTCATGGGTTAAACACATTAGCAGACTATTCTACAGACATACTAAGCACAAAGGCAAAAAGTACTTCTGCGACTGCTGCTTGCTGTCATTTACATCCTTAAATACCCTAAAGAAACACGATGAGATCTGCCGCGGAGTCGAAGAAGTGGCGCAACGGATCCAGATGCCCACCAACAAAGAGCTTTCATACGCAGACCATCAAAAGCAGATGCAAGTGCCTTACGTGATATATGCAGACTTCGAAGCGTTGATAACTAAGGAAGAGCAGAAACGTGGCGCCACGAATAAGGTAGGATTACACGAGATCTGCTCCTTTGGTTACATAGTAGTCAGATCAGACGGTAAAGCAAACCCTCCTGTGATTTACCGAGGTAAGAACGCAGCTAATGAGTTTCTAGAAGCATTGCGAGAAGAGGAGGGAGAGATTAGAGAACAATTAAGATGTCCAAAGAAGATGGAATTTACCAAAGAGAACCAGGAGGCTTTTAACAAGGCAAAAAAATGCTACATTTGCCAACATACGCTTCTTCAGTTTGGAAGACGAGCCAAGAAAGCGTGGGATGAAGATGGAAAGTATCTAGGAGAAGCTCATTTTAAATGCGGGAAGTATGCTAAGAAAGGTGAGAAGCCGGGAAAGCCCTCCACGCACTGCATTCACTGTCACAAAGCATTTGTTGAGGATTTCTATGTGGATAAGGTTAGGGATCACTGCCACATCACGGGTAAATACAGAGGAGCGGCTCATTGGAAATGCAATATAAACTTCAAAGTAAATCCAGACATGGAGATTCCGGTGTTCTTTCACAACCTCCGCGGTTACGACTCCCATTTGCTACTACAAGGAACAGACGGCTCCGACGTCAAATGCATACCCAACAACAAAGAGCGCTACATGTCCGTAACTGTGGGTAAGCTAAAGTTCTTAGATTCGCAGCAGTTTATGGCGGACTCCTTAGCAAACCTCGTAAAGTATAACACCAACTTTCCCATTTCCAGTCAATACGGCGCGGAAAGGAAAGGAGTCTACCCATACGAATACATGGACTCCTGGGATAGATTCAAAGAACCCCTACCACCCAAAGATCGCTTCTACAGCACCCTAAACGAGTCTGGTATAAAGGATGAGGAGTACCAGCATGCGTTAGACGTGTGGGAAAAGTACTCCTGTGAGAACATGGGGGACTACCACGACATCTACCTAAGGTCTGACGTAGTGCTGCTTGCAGATGTTTTCCAAAGCTTCAGAAAGATGGCTATGGAATATTACGGATTGGATCCCGCTAATTTCTACACGGCTCCTGGGCTCAGCTGGAGTGCTTTGTTAAAGAAGACAAATGCGCAGTTGGATCTCCTAACGGAGTACGACATGTACCGCTTTATGGAAGACGGTATTCGTGGCGGCGTATGCGGACCCAGCCGACGTTACGCCCGCGCAAACAACCCCTTAGTAGAGCACGACCCAGAGAAACCAACCACATACATTTACTACCTGGATGCGAATAACCTTTATGGTTGGGCAATGTCACAGTACCTACCTGTGAGAGACTTCGAATGGGATCCAGTGAAGCCGATAGACTTCTACATGCAGGTAGGAAAGGAGGAAGACAAGGGTTACGTCTTAGAAGTGGATCTGGAGTACCCAGAGCACCTGCACGACGAACACAATGAGTTCCCCTTAGCACCAGAAGCGATAGAGATACCATTTAAGCAGCTAAGTCCGCTGCAAAAGCAAATGTGCCCTGGTTACAAACCGTACAGGAAACTAACTATGAACCTGATGGATAAGAAGAAGTATGTGGTACATTACCGCAACCTGCAGTTCTACGTGCGACACGGAATGCGCGTAGAGAAGATCCACAGAGTCCTAAAATTCACGCAGGAACCCTGGATGCGCCCCTACATTGACTTTAACACGCAAAAGCGTACCGCAGCGAAAAATGACTTCGAGAAAAACCTCTTCAAACTGATGAACAACAGCGTGTTCGGAAAGACAATGGAGAACATCCGCAAGCGCGTAAGCGTAAAAATAGTCAGCACCAAAGAGGAAGCAGAAGCATACGTGTCACAGCCAGGCTTCGTTAGATACGTAGAAATGCTGAACTTCTACGTGATTCACATGAAAAGGGCAAACCTCTTACTAAACAAGCCCGTTTACACAGGCTTTACGGTGCTGGATCTATCGAAGCTGCTTATGTACGAGTTCTACTACGATAAGCTTAAGCCAAAGTACGGAGACCGCTGTCGCCTCCTGTACACAGACACCGACTCCCTAATTCTAGAAGTGCAAACGGAAGACGTTTACAAAGACTGCCTCCCCGACATAGACGAGTACGACACCAGCGGTTACCCGAAGGAGCACTTCCTTTACTCTGCAAAGAATAAGAAGGTAATTGGGAAGATGAAAGACGAAATGTTAGGAAAACCCATCGTGGAATACGTGGGTCTGAAACCAAAGATGTACAGCGTGCTAAAGTTAGACGGCGTAGAAAAGAAAGCTAAAGGCGTAAAAAAGTATGTGGTTAAGAAGGACATTACGCACGAGTCCTACCTCAACGTATTACGAACACGCAAGGAACAGCGGCATAAGATGAACAGCCTGCGCAGCTATGGTCATCAGATACATAACGTCACGCAGGAGAAGGTGTCACTGTCTGCATTTGACGGTAAGCGATGGATGTGTGATGACGGAGTGCATACGATAGCATTCGGACATCACACGATAAGCAGTTCTTCTTTGACGAACCCACGTGTGGGGCCATCGTGAAGATAATACAAGATGGGCTGACCCTTCTTAGCTATCGCACTTCGGATCTGGTAAGTTTCCAAAGACCAATTAGGATCCGTAGCTCTTTTGGATCCTCCTTCTAATTCACCCGGCTCATAGAGATATCGAACCGTGACATTACCTAATTTCTTTTCATGGGGGAAGACCGCCCTCGAACTTCTGATGAAGGACTTGTGTTCCACGTGTTTCTTTTTTATGGCATCCCTGGGCTTCATTCCCGTAGCCCTGGCCGCCTCGTTGTTCGAAGCTGCGACGACCTGGGGGAGCCTCTGAGTCCATTCCCTGTTGCGTTTGGAGGGATCTTCCAGCTCTTTCCAATACTGGTATCCAAAGAGACGCTCGGCCAGGGTCTTATTGAATCTTTCGACGATGCTCTGACCCCTGTGGTACTCTGCTTTAGCTCTTCTAATCTTAGTGTCGTGGTCTTTCAGGGTCTTAGTAACCACGCCCATAAACTCTGTCCCCGCATCCACTTGCAGCAGCTTAGGCCATTTCAAGACGCGCTTATAAACCCTACCTAGGGCTTCTGCGACTTCCCCAGAATCCTTGCTGGTTATGGGTTCGGCGTCCTTATATCTGCTTGCGATATCAACTACGGTCAAAGCGTACCTATAGGTCTTCTTTCTCACCTTGTCGTGCGGCAAGAAAAGCAAATCCGCCTGATGAACTTCATTGGGGGTATTTACGGTAAAGCTGGGCCTGGGAATGTACTTGGGCACGGGAAGATAAACCTGCCAGAGGGTTTGTTTTTTCAACCAGTTCTTAGCCGTTTCTTCTGATACCCTGGCCGCGGTCGCGAGTTTCTTGATAGCTGACGCTCCTCTCCAATAGCCTTCCGGCCCATAGTAAATCCTTTTAAGTTTGTCCTCTACGCGGCCCATTATATGAATTCCAGGATGAGATTGATCTTACGTCCGTTAAAATCCACCGTCTTTCCGTCCACTTTAATGGTGATGTTTATGCTTTCTACCAAATTAGATAAGTCATAGCTCAAAGAAATGGGAGTGTATTCTACTGGGTCAAATGGATTACCTTGGGGCAGAAACTTGGACATAAGAGAAGACTTTTCTCCATTGTTGTAACTATGGACCAAGTCGCAATAGACTTCATAAGAGGATGCGACTTTCCATTTCACATCATATGTACTGCCGCTATTTATCGTGGTACTAGTAAGGCCCAGGAGTTCTACCAATGAACTGTCCTTTAGATTGGCGCTCCCATTATTTTTCTTGAATGTCATTTCATGGGGCAATCCTGTGGTAAGAGTATATCCATGCTTTGCTAGCTCCTTAGCCAGTGTTATGGGGGTGTAATGGGAATCTGGTATTTTTGGTTTGGTACCGGAAGTTCCGATGACAAAGCCATTAATTAAATTATACCAAGAATTGTACAAAGAGCAACTAACCAACCGAACCCTTTCCGCGCGGATGGGAGGATTCAGACAAGTAGTAAAGTTATTCTTGTCGCTTTCCAAAAAGACGATCATTATATTAGATACGCCAAGGCCACGCCTCCCGCCAGCCCTGCGACTCCTACAAAGACCAATTCATTGTCTTTTTGTTTCTTAGAAGGCTGGTAGTAATTCTTGAACTGAGGCTTTTTCATTCTAAGGGGCACCGACCCCGTCGATGCCGCGGGGTGTGCTTGCGCATAAAGTTTGAAGGCGTAGTCTGTGTTTTCGAAGTTCTTGTCTGCCTGCATTTTGTCTTGGTAGTTCTTATCCAACCAATCCCTGTAAGCTTGTCTTTTTTCATTCCAAGCTGCAACGTCCCTTTGATATTTCTCCAGCGCTAAGTCGTGTCTCTTTCTTTCGGCGGCACCGCTTTTGTCGCCTCTAACTAATCTATCCAAATATTGACCACCATAATTAGCCCCTGTAAATGCTAAAGCTGCAATGACTCCACCTGCGACTAAGCTAACCATTATACATTAGGTAGGTACTTTTCCTTCCGTAGGTAATCCTTTACCATGATAGCCCCGCCTACGGCAGCGGTCATCTTAGCAAAGTTAGCGAAGCTCTTGCTTGGGTCTTCAGTAAAGTCTTCTTTGAGCACTTTCTTACCTACCCAACCAATACCCGCAACGATGGAAGTAATGATAGCTGCCTCTTCAACAGTTTTCAATAACGCGGTCGACATTATATTACAAAGCAAGAAGGAAAATCTAGGTCGCCACGGTACGTGGTGATAAATCTACTCCATTTCAGGGATCTTACTTTTTCTAACCTCCACAGGTGCGTGATACGTTGGTGGTTCTACCTTTTTCGTTGCCCGCCATTGTAAGTAAAGGCTGCCTGCTGCTATAGCGACTCCTAACGCGCCAATGACGTACCCAGGATTAATGAAGGATTCCTCTTCCTCCACCTTTTCTTCTTTCTTTGCTTTGTTCTTCCTGTTCATCTCCGCGAGCTTCTTACCGGCAGCAACTCTGCCTGGAGATTTAGCCTTGGTGATTCGTTGCTCCTCTACTTGAGGGGTTTCCTCCGCCTTCGATTCAGCTTCACTCATTTATATCTAAGGACTTGAAGGAATTGATAAGTACTTAACTAGGTACTTGAGGCGACCTGGGTAATTCCCGCGAATGACTTGACTAAGTACTTGATAAGTCACTTGCAGGTACTTGACTAGGTACCTCAGCAAGTGCCGCCTGGAAGACCTTTTCGACTTCTCTGTCCTTCTTGAAGTCCTTCCAAGATGTTCCGAAGGAACCTAGTACCTCCTTCAAGTCGACATGCTGAGCTACGTGCAAAGCCGCAGAGGCGACTGCCATTAACTTACCGCACTTCAAAGACAACCACCCACAGGTTATCTTAAGTTCTTGGGATATGACATAGTCATCTCTTATGTCCTTCTGTAGTTGCTCCACGTCGTCTATGGGCAGTGCAAGTCCAAGCAATTTAGTGGCAAGTCGGATAGCGGAGTCTGCTACGGCGTCCGTGGTCTTACTTGCGAGGGCAGCCTCGTACCTCTTATGGAACTTCTTAACCTCCTCTTCTGACAACTTATTAACCTGCTCATGGGTAAGTTCCTTGCCTATCATTTCTTTGCACTTCCCCGAAGACACAAGGATGTTGAGTTGTTCCTTAAGGTTACTTTCATCTAACTGTGTGGGGACTTCATCTAAGAGCTGCTCAATGTCCATATACATTAGGAATCAAAGATTCCAACCGCGTACGGAAACCTCAAAGAGAAGATCATCTTGGAATGTTGGTGCGTTTTTAAATGCCGCATGTATTCGTGCAGCTGTTCCTTGCTTATCTCACCGCCGTAGTCGCTTAAAATGGTTTCCAGGTCAGACTTGCTCGGAGTATAAAATACTACGAGAGAGCCTATGTTTTCCCTAAAGGGCTTAGAGACACTGGTAAGCTGCTGGGAAAGCAACCAAACGCTGATATTGTCGTGTCTGCCGCTGAAAGCGAGCTTCACTAATTCGGAGGTGCGCTTTTTTACGTCGTCCCCGCAGGCGATGTCGTCCAGTATAAGGAGGGTTTGCGTATTCTTGGGGAATTGTTTGTGCCAGAACTTCAAATGGCTGGATAACTCGTTAGGATCTAAGATATCTACGAAGAAGTCGTCATCTTTCACTCCTATGCCTTCCCAGGTGCGGTTGTTCACGTAGGTGGGACAAAGCAGCACTATGTAGTCAAAGCGGTATCTAAAGGGTCCTAATAGCTGCTCCACGACGAATTGGGTCTTTCCGCAGCCGGTGGGTCCTACTATCAGAGCATTGCAGGGAATATGATTCGGATCCATTATATATACAATGGACCCAGTGGAAGCAGTAAGAAGGATTACCGCCGACGCAAAGGATAAAAGAGACACCATAGAAATGCAAAGGGAAGAGATAGACCGGTTAAAAGAGCGCGTACAGGAATTGTACGATGAAATGTGTGGTCTGAAGCGTGCAGAACGGTTTGGCGCGCTTTTGACAATGGCGGGCTGGGCTAAGGAGTCCATTAAGGACTTCATTCGATATCCCCCATAGATATATGGACTGCATTACGTGCGAACTACCTGCTGACTGCATCATCGTTACCCCTCCGACGCCTCGTAAGAAACACAGCTGCTGTCACTGTAATAAGGTATTCTCTGAAGAAGACTTCGTTGGACATTGGTGTCCCGCGGATACTAAAGCACAAAGGACTTTAGACGACGTTCGAGAAGAGTAAGAGGTCGCAAAGAAGATCTTACTAAGCCCCAGCAAGAGGAATTAGCATAGGTCTTTCTTTTTTATTGTTATTTTGTTAAATGCTGCAAAGAGGTCTCAAGTAAGGGTCTATCTTTTATTGTTATTTTGTTAAATCATCACGATCGAAGAATGGTTAACATGATTATCTTTTTGCTGGTTTCAACAATGAGAAAGAATGATACCTCATCTTTTAATGGGGGCTTAACAAAACAACAAGAAATAATAGACCCTATCCTAAAACCCTCTTACAGGGTTTAACAAAATAACAATAAAAAATAAGGTATGTATAATGGAGTGCATGCAATGTAATAAATCTTTCAGCAGTAAGCAGCGACTGCAATACCATCTTTCCAAGAAAGTCTGTCAGAAGACCATCAGCACTGTTTGCGGTGACTGCGGTAAGGAACTCTCCACTGTACAGACCCTACGATATCACCGCGAGCATAGAGTCTGCCTTAAAGGCCATTGCCACCGATGCGATGAACCCCTCTTTGAAGAGAACTGGCATAAATACCGCTGCCGGCGTTACCACCTCGAAGAAGTTGTCTGTGAAACCCACGGCGATTTAGCAGGGCGATGTTGCCCCCTTGAAACCAGCCGGGCGCTCACGCGACGTAAGAAGGAAATAGACCAAGATTTCGTATGCTTTGACGACTACGAAGGAGTAAAATGGGAGAACCGAGAACATTGGGACGGCATCTGCGATAAATGTGGTTGTCAACGCAGCGGTCAGCATATTTGGTGTTGCCTGTATGACGGTCCCAAGCCTTTAGACCATTACCTGGCGATACGAAAGGCTTGGAAAAATGAGAAAGATATATGATTCCTCAAATCGCAGCATTCATAGGGGGAGCCTTGATTACGATATCGATTGATTTCATGTCAGAAAAAAAGAGGTCCGTCGAAGCAGACCAATACTTGATTAATCACACAATGGATTAGCTTCCGGGCGACGTTCGATGTCAAACTTCCATCGGCCGTTAACCTTACCATAGGTACGCAGGTGTGTATATTCTTCACCTTGCAGTACGTACCGTACGCAGTCGGGAGCCCATAAACTGTACTCTTGGCTGCCGTCTAAGAGGACCAACCTTAAACGGTTAATGTCCTCGAAGACGACGTAATTTTTTATTTCGTATGAAATGCCATGTAGCAAGTCGCGCCAGTGAGTTTGTTCAAGAATCATTATATCTATGAAATATCTTTTGGTGCGTTCGTAAGTTCTCATGCGATTTGAAAGCCTTAACACACCAAGGGCAAGGTATGCGAATGCCGTCGACGTAACGGTCGATTTCCCTACAGATCAGATCGTAATCGTTGCTTACCATCGTTAAGTATCCATTCATTTCATATTGCGCCAATACCGCTTTTTGTTTGTCGGACAATACGCCGTTACCCTTTGGCGTCTTCAGTTCCAGACAGAACCCATTGTATTTCTTATGGGAGTTAAGGATTAGGATGTCGGGTTGACCTGCCTGGTAGCCCTTTTGCCAGCACTTTATCCTTTTACTGCTGGTATCTTGCAATTCCCCGAGTCCAGGTGCTAATATCAGCGTAGGGTAAAACCGGCGTATGCGATCGATGACCTTCTTATGTAAGTCGAACTCATCCTCGATCTTGAAGGTCAACTTATTTGGACCATCCAACGAGTATTTCCCCGTCTTCCTTAACGTAGGTAGGACGTCTTCGAAGACCCAATCTTGGAACGACTCTGCCGTTGGCAGTTTGGAGCTGAATATCAATTGATACAAACCAGCCTCCGTCACATACAGGGATTGGGGGTGCGAACCAGAAGGGAGGCGATTCACCTCCAATTCGTTAAGTCTCTTCTTATGCTTGTTCCGCACGTGAGCTTTAATAGCATCTTTGGTGTCTGCATAACCTAATGCCTTTGCTACCTCCTTTGCTTTAAAGTACAGCTTATCGCCTTGCACTATGCATTGCAGTTTAGTTTCGTTGTTTTCGAATACGCGGAGCATATTATACGTAAGGAATATTTTTTATCCTTTCGCTTGGCTCAAGGAACGCGAGCCTAGTAGGCAACGCTTTTTAGCTGATTCATTTCTACACTCAGTTGCGCGTCTGAGACTACGAAGATATATGCGTTGATCTTAGTAGCGTCGCTGGCGTCTTTGGTGCGCTTGATCTCCAACGTAATGCCGTCCTGGGTATTTACCAGCCGCAATCCCTGTCCATGTAGGTCTTCGTCGTTCGTCGTGCGCATGTCGATCCACAGCGCGTACTTATCCTTAAAGAATTTCTTTGGGTCAATTTGGTCGCCAAACTTACGTGCGACTTCCCGGTACATATCCGCGGGCTTTATCCCTTGTGAGTAAACCTTATTAGGCACTCCGTTGATGCTAACACCTACGTTGGTAATGTTAGGATTAAAGAACGCCTCGGAGTCACGCAATCCTGCCGTGTATGTCTTTGCGAACAGCAACATTATCCCTGTAAGGCTGCGCCTGGGAAGGTTAATGCTTTGGTTGATGACCTCTTCGACGTTATTTGTAAAGCTGAACGTCTTGTACATCACGACGTGATCGTAAAGGAAAGCCTTCCCGGAGCTGTATTCCATACCGGCGCTACGTGCTAAGTCTTCGCTGTATACCGTTTCATACTGCAGCTCTAAGTTAGTAACGGAGTATGGGTGGACGGCTGAGGAACTTACGTCCTTTCCCTGTAGGATGTTCGTAGTGTCTGCTAGGGTTACTTCGAACTGTAGTTCGCTTAGCTGCCTTGGGTAGTATGCGCCGTGGTTCGTGATAACTTCGAAATCTAATGGAACGACATATTTAGTACCATAAGCCGTCTTTATTTCGTCTTCTCCTGAGGCGCCAGAGGTTGCGCTTCTTACCTTGCGTATAGCATCACTGGCGATTCCCTGCTCTATCCTTTGCGCGCGGTCAAATGCAGTCAACCATAAGTCTTTGTACGTGGTATACAGATCGTACCTATTTAAGTCCAAGAGGGATTCCCCTGCGAACTTCACCCGCATCTTTGAGACAATGTTGCGGCCAAGGTCGTTGACAACGTGACGCGCGTCCGCAGTGCTTGGTTGTATTGCTAGGTCAAACCTTAGCGCCAGGGTGCCAGGAACTAAGACTAGGTTATCCGTTAGGCGGGGTACGCCTACGTACAGGGTTTCCCCTGGCTTAGCGCTAGAAGGCGTGAATGTAACCCGGTGAAAGGTGCGTTCTGCTTTCAGTCCGCCAACCTGCTTAGGTAATATGTTGGGGTTTAACTTTGAGCTTATCATATATAATGGAAGTAGAAGGAACGGATTTTGACCCCACCACCGAAGAAGGTCAAGTAGACATTAACGACGAAGAATACGACGCATGGACTAAAGGCGCGGAAACCGACCCCCTAATCTACGACATGGCTCTAGAAAACACGTACGGTAGTAGGTGGAAAAGCTTCAAGGCAGCCTTGAATCGCATGTGGCACGAAAAGAACCCCGGTGAGTCCCCTCCTGAGTACATAGAACTTCGAAACATGGGTGAGCAGGGAGCAACCGCGCGGGAAACCGTAGAGTGGGCAACGCAAGAGCTACGAATGCGCTATTCCCACTTCGAGGCCGACGACGTAAGGCTCACAGAACGCGGAAACAAAGTCCTCATAAGCGTCCAAGACATGAGATATCCCGACAAAAACCGCTGGACCAAACCACAAATCCTCTTCGACGAAAATGGCTCGGTCATGGTTAACGTGGCAAGATTAAGAGGCTTTCAACTAGCTACCAGAAGTGCGTTAGAAAGGTTGGGAGCCCTGAATGAAAGGGTCGCACTAGAAAAACACGCCGAGGAACTACAAGAAACGTTGAAAGAAAAGGAAGCAAAGTACGAAAGACAAATACGGCAGCTAACCGATGCTCAAAAGAAAGAAATCAAGGGCAAGAACGAAGTCATACTGCAATTCAAGCGAGAAGCTGAAACGGCTTTAGACGAAAGAGACCGAGCCAGACACGCCTTCAATCTTGCTCTAAAAGACCTGGATATGAGCAAGGAAGAAGCTAAAAACTTGCATATCACCATAACCGGCTCTTTGGAGGAACGGCGGCAGTTGGTTGCCGAAATCAACACCATGGAAGAACAAATCCGGCAAAGAGATCAGGCCATCGAAGACCTGGAGGGGGAAATAGAGCGGCAGCAGGAAATAATCAACGACCAGACTCGTCCCGAAGAGGAAAGGGAGGCAGCACAAAGGGAATTAGAAGCCCTTCAGGAAAGAGTCGCGGAATTACAGGCGCAAAAGGAAAACCTGGAAAAAGAGTTGGGGCTTACCACCAAGGAAAAAGTAAAAAGAGCCCTTTTGAAGTATGGTCTTCCCCTTGCATTCGCGATCGCTATTTCAAGCGTAGTAGGAGTTATCCTATCCGCTCTTAAGGCTACAGGCGCGGGCGTAAAGAAATTAGGCAATGGACTGACGGACTTGGGGAAAAAGATGGCAGCCGGTCTTCCTGGGCTGCTGGGTTCAGTTGTTTCCTTGGCACTTAGGGCCGGCGGCGAACTGTTGAAGTTCGTGGGGAATAACATTTGGATATTAGTTGTAGCTATTGGGGTGGTCCTCCTGAAGAAGATGAAGGCTTAGCCTTCTCATTGGACGGTGCCCTGCTTTGAGGATAATGAAAGACGGTATTAGCGCCGCCCTGGTAATTTGGAACCAACGGTAACACACTCATGGTAGAAATGGGCTTATGACTCCAGACTGCATTAGCGGGCCTGCGACCTACGCGATTTATTCCAAACTTGCCGTCATCAGAAGTGACTTGCAACTTAGCATATTTACAATTGGCTAGCATATGAAAAGTTACTGGCGTTAGGTCTTCAGTGGACCTAGTGTAGGGCTCCATCGAAAAATGGGTAACTTTCCTGGTGTTCGTTGAAGTTCGATAAGGAAGCAGGGGCTTATTATTCTCATCGATAAGCCTAAACCCCACATTCGCATGCGTATTTGCATTAATGCTAATAGTGCAAATGACCAATGCAGTGCCCCCAACTTCAACCCACAGTCCAACGTCATGCCAGGCGCCGTTGTCATATCCCTCTTCATCTAAGCGGTGGGTATAACGCGTTTCCCTCACGTATGGATTCATATATTACAGGGAACAAGTTCCCTTCTAGAGGCTCATTACCGTCAAAGTGCTGATGGTCATGTGGTTATAGACAGTATTCCTTTGATTTTCTATGCTATTTATGCAAACACTCCCGGTGTCATCTACTCTTATCTGCAGCTTTACCTTCCCGTGGCAATCAGCAACCATGTGGAAAGTCCAAACGGAAAGATTCTCAGAGCTATTCGTTGGCGGCTCTACTGAGAAATGCGTAGGCTCCCTGTTGTTTGTCTTCGCGCGCATGGGCTGTAATACTCCATTGTCGTCACAGAAACGAAATCCTACATTCGCACTGCTAACGGCCCCAAAAGAAATGCTGCATAATATCAATTTTTTTCCTGAGTAGTTTAAATTCACGGACATGCCCGTGACATCAACCCAAGACGCCTGGGTATATTTTTTCTCACCTGTGTAAGTCGTATAAACACAATCTACTCCAGTTACGTAGGGGTTGTTCATCGCCATATATAATAGCTCAGACCAACGCCCGCGGCGGCTAAGCCGGCTTTTAGTAAGTTATGGTCATATTCCTCAGGTATCGTAGGTAGAACCTTCTTCTCGATTACGTTTTTTGGTTTCCCTGCAGGATTCTCTACGTGCTCCTTCTTTGGCTTCTCCACGAAATGGGGAATGTTCCTAAGAGTGTCAGAGTTCACGTCATTCACCCCAAACTTCATGTCTGTAGTAGCTCGTTGAAGTTTGTTGTTGTATCCTACTACAGAGCCAGTATTTATAGATAAATTACTAGGCATTAACCAACAACCCGGGGCTACTGCATAGTCCAACCTTGCCTTAGAATTTTGTATAGCTAGTTGGTAACGCTGTACGCCCTTGCTAATGTCGCCCTCCAAAATCGAACTTTCGAATAGAATCAAAGCTTCGGCTCGCGTCTCTTCTGCGGCGCCGGTATTTCCAATTATACTCGATCGGGTGTTTACCTGAGCTCCAAGGATAGAATACACGTAAGCTTCTATGCTGCGGTTTAAACGGGCAAGGCCGGCTTTGGTTAGTCCTTTACCTTCTGGGGGTATGAAATTAAGATATTGCTTCGTTTGCTCGTCGTTGGTAATCTTGATAATCAGCGGGTTAGCCCCACCATACTTACCACCCTCGTCTTTGAACAGAGGTCCGTCTCTGACTTCCTTAGTGGTTTTGGCATTTGGTTCAAAGAAGGTGCTACTGTCGTGAGTTTCTTTGTGATACCCAGTGTTCCATCGTAGATTCAACGCATGAACTTCCTTATCACTTAGCTCGTGTCCACCAATCCCCCAATAAGCCCAAATATGTCCCAGACCATTGTTAGCGCCGGCAGTGCATCGGAAATCCTTCCCTACAACACCAAACTCCTTACAAGTCGGTCGTAAGCAGGAACGTTGTATTTATTATCTCTTGGATAAAACGCGGCATCTCCCGGCAGCGCAATAACACCCATCTCATGCAGTATTCTTCGGACGGTAAAGTGGAAGTGAAACATAAATATCGAATTCTTCATCAACTTCGCACTTACACCGCAGCCGCTGGTGGCACACCAAACTGCAAAGTTTAGTTGCTGCGGCCAATAACGCATGTTAGGACCACTTAACCATTCGTGGGCTTCTTTCGCCGTGGTATGAACAATGGGAACTTCTTTGAAGATATCTCGCACCTTTAACGGAAAGGAATGGTTGTTAGAGACCCGCATGTTCAACGTTAAGTCCAGGCTTGGGTGTTTATCAAATGAAACTGCGGGTATCGGATAAGTACCGGCACCCAGCAATAATTCCTTTGACCAACTAGGTTTAGGTTCGACATGCACGGGTTTAGGCTTATGCGGTAAGATCTTAGGATGCTTCAGCTGAGAGTCTATCTGATCGACCAGCGTAGGTTTCAAATCCTCATTGCTGTACATTCCTTCGCCGTTGAAGTAAATCCCATCGGGCCTTCTTTCGAACTTACTAGGGTCTGCATGCGGAAACATCTTCTAAATGCTCTCCAATTCCAGTAATCTCGATTATCGTGACGTGGCTGCTCCTCAATATCATTCCCAAAAGCGTCGTACATTAGTATATATAATGGATGTTATACCATCAGCACCTAAGTTGTACCCAGATGTTCCCTATACTACACCTAACGAATTAAACGCCGAAAACTTTCGTCTGAATAAAGCAAA
The DNA here is from genome assembly GCF_029948245.1 of Actinia tenebrosa. Taxonomy (NCBI): domain Eukaryota; kingdom Metazoa; phylum Cnidaria; class Anthozoa; order Actiniaria; family Actiniidae; genus Actinia; species Actinia tenebrosa. The sequence goes on along the minus strand of NW_028292581.1, from coordinate 11,316,435 downwards.
TTTAATCCTGGCTTACTTGGAAGGGCAGACAAAACACTACGAAAAAGTCCGAAAAAAGTACGTCAGAGCCCGGAGTACGCTACATAAGATTGCGATAAACTTCAGGGTCCATATCTGTTGTGTTAACGGGCTCTGGCGTTGCTACTTCGCTTACTGGACCGGGAAAATTTAGTTATCTCTCTTCTTTTCAATTAGAGAAGGGGGGGTGGTGAACCATCTTCTCTCTTTGTATTCCTCTACCTCTCTTCCCTCCTCACTCAGTCCCTTTTTATCCTCTACCTCCCCCATTCTTCAATCGCTTATTCGCGTTCGACTCCCCCCACCCGATTCCTTCACCCCCAGTTTGCCTCCCTTTTCCACCACTTATCTCTCTTCCCTCGCTATTTTCCTCCATTCGCGTCCTCCCCCAATTTTCCCATCGCTGCTCCTTTCTAAATGCCTACCTCCGCCACCTCCTTCTCCCCCATCTTTGCTCCCTTCACCCCCATATTTAATCCTCGCTCCCTTCTCCTACTTGTTTGCTCACTGCTGTACCCCCTCCTTTTTTCCATCCCCCCCTTTTCACCCTCTCCCCTCCCTTCTCCTCTCCTTTTTCTCCGCTTCCCTTCTCTGCCCCCTCGCATTTATTTCCCACCTCTCTTTATCCCTTACACTTGAGGAGCTAACGATTTATTCCGCGCTCCAGTAAGCGAAGTAGTAGCACGCCAGAGGGCCGTTAACAAAAAAAGATATGGACCCTGAGTTATCGCAATCTTATTGTAGGCGTACTCCGGGCTCTGACGTACTTTTTTCGGATTTTTCGTAGTGTTTTGTCTGACTTCAAGTAAGCCAGGATAAATTTGCTGTATTCAGACGAAATTTTTCGGCGTTTAATTAGTCAGGGTAGTTATAGGGAACATCGGGGTACAAACTTAGGTGCTGATGGTATAACATCCAAATATATACTAACTGTACGGACGCTTTTGGGAATGAATTGAGGAAGCACGTCACGAAATCGAGATTACTGGAATTGGAGCGCATTAGGAGATGTTCCGATGCCAGACCCTAGTAAGTTCGAAAGAAGGCCCGATGGATACTCAACGGCGAAAAGAATGTACAGCAATGAGGATTGAAACCTACGAGGGTCGATCAGATAGAATCCAGCTGAAGCATCCTAAGATCTCCTACCGCATTAAGCATAAACCGTGGCATGTCGACTAAACCTAGTTGGTTCAAAGGAATTATTGTGATGCCGGTACTTATCCGATACCGCCAGTTTCATTTGATATAAACACCAAGCTGGGGACTTAGTTTGAAAATTGAGGGTCTCTAACAAACATTCCTTTCCGTTAAGGGCGAGATATATTCCAAAGAAGTTCCATTGTTCATTACCACGGGAAAGAGCCCACGAATGGTTTTATAAGTGGTCCTAACATGCGTTATGGCAGCAGCAACAAACTTTTGCAGTTGGTGTGCCACCAGCGGCTGCGGTGTAAGTGAGAAGTTGATGAAGAATTCGAATTTATGTGTCACTTCAACTTTACCGTCCGAAGAATACTGCTGAGATGGGTGTATTGCGCTGCGGGAGATGCCGCGTTTATCCAGAGAAATAATCCACCGGTCCTGCTTACCGACGACTGGTAAGGAGTTTGTGTGTAGGGAAGGATTCCGATGCACTGCATGGCGGCTAACAATGTTCTGGGACATATTTGGGCTTATGGGGGATTGGTGGACACGAGCTAAGTGATAAGGAAGTTCAGCGTGAATCTTACGATGGAACAGGGTATCACAAAGAAACTCCCAGAGTAGACACTATCTTCTTTGAACCAATGCCAAAACCACTAAAGGAAGTCAGAGACGGAACTCTGCTCAAAGGACGAGGGTGGTGTAAGTATGGTGGGCTACCGCTGATTATCAAGCTTACCAACGACGCGCAAAACGAAGCAAGATATTAATTTCATTCCCCCAGAGGTAAAGACTAACCAAAGCGGCCGTGCCCGTTAAACCCGCAGAATAGAGATTACGTCGTATTTCTATTTCCTGGAGCTCAGGTAAAACACCCGCTCGAGTATAATTGGAATCCGGCGGCCGCAGAAGAGACGCGAGGCCGAAGCTTTGATTCATTAGAAAGTTCGATTTTGGAGGGGCGACATTAGGCAAGGGAGTTTCAGCGTACAAACTAGCTATTACAAAATTCTAAGGCAGGTTGCGACTATGCAGTCGCCCGGGGGTTGGTTAATGCCTAGTAATTTATATATAAATACTGGCTTGAGTCGGATACACAACAAACTCAACGAGCTACTACAGACATGAAGTTTGGGGGGAATGATCGTGAACTCGACACTATTAGGGAACCATTCCCCATTCGGGAGAAGCCAAAGACGGAGCCGTCGAGGAATCCTGCAGGGAAACCAAAAACGTAATCGAGAGGAGTTCACATACGATTACCTGAGGGATAGACCAAACTTACTAAAGCCGGCCTTAGACCGCCGCGCGGCGTTGGTCTGAGCTTATTATATATGGCGTGAACAACCCATACTAACTGGAGTAGATGTGTTTTTTATACGGACTTACACAGGTGAGAAAAAAATATACCCAGTGCGTCTGGGTTGATGTCACGGGAAAGTCGTGAATTTGAATTACTCAGGAAAAAATTGATATTATGCAGCATTTCTTGTTGGGGCCGTTAGCAGTGCGAATGTAGGATTCGTTTCTGTGCGACAATGAGTATTAATCCCAGAGCGCGCGAAGACAAACAACAGGGAGCCTGCATTCTCAGTGGAGCCGCCAACGAATAAGCTCTGAGAATCTTTCGTTTGGACTTTCCACATGGGGTGCTGATTGCCACGGGGAGGTAAAGCTGCAGAAGAGTAGATGAAACGGAGTGTTTGCATAAATAGATAGGAAAATCAAAGGAATACTGTCGATAACCACTGACCATCAGCACTTTGACGTAATAGCACTATAACGGGAACTTTCCCTGAATATATGAATCCATACTGAGGGAGAAACGCGTTATACCACGCGTAGATGAAAGAGGGATATGACAACGGCGCCCCCTGGCCATGACCGTTGGATGTGGGTTGAAGTGGGCGGCACTGCATTGGTCACTTTGCACTATTAGCAATTAATGCAAATACGCATGCGAATGTGGGGTTTAGGCGTCTCGATGAGCAATAATAAGAACCCGCTGCCTTATCGAACTTAACGAACACCAGAAAGTTACTCCATTTGCGATGGAGCCATACACTAGGTCCTCTGAAGACTAAAGCCGTGAACTTTCTATGCTAGCCAATTGGTAAATATGCTAAAGTGGCAAGTTCACTTCTGATGGCCGGCAAGTTTGGAATAAATCCGCGTAGGTCGCAGGCCCGCTAAGCAGTCTGGAGTCAGAGCCACAATTTCTACCAGGAGTGGTTACGTGGTCCAAATTACCAGGGGGGCGGCGCTAAACGCTTTCATTATCCTCAAAAAGCAGGGCACCGTCCAAGAGAAGGCTAAGCTACATCTTCTTCCGGAGGACCACCCCCAATAGCTGAAAACTAATATCCTAAATGTTATCCCCACGAACATTCAAACAGTTCGCCGCCGGCCCTAAGTGCCAAGGAAACAACTGAAACAGCAGCCCAGGAAGACGGCTGCCATCTTTTTCCCCAAGTCCGTAAGCCCATTGCCTAAGTTCTGTTACGCCCGCGCCTGTAGCCGTAGAGCGGATAGGACAAATCTACTAGCTTGAAAAAGCCGATCGCGCATGCAAGGGGGAAGACCCGACTTCCAAAAGGGCTTTTTACTTGTTCCTTGGTGGTAAGCCCAAACTCTTTTTTCCAGGTTTTCCTTTTGCGCAATGTAATCCGCGACTCTTCTGAACGGGCTTCTAATCCCTTTGGGCTGCCTCCCCTTCTTCGGGACGAGTTGCTGGTCGTTGATTATTTCCTGCTGCCGCCCCTTTTTAATTTTTTTTCCACCTCCAGGTCTTCGATGGCCTGATCTCTGCCGGATTTTTCTTCAGGTGTGATTCGGCAACAACTGCCGCCGTTCCTTACAAAGAGCCGGTTATGGTGATATGCAAGTTTTAGCTTCTTCCTTGCTCATATCCAGGTCTTTTAGAGCAAGATTGAAGGCGTGTCTGGCTCGGTCTCTTTCGTCTAAAGCCGTTCAAGCTTCTCGCTTGAATGCCAGTATGACTTCTTCTTGCCCTGATTTTTTCTTTGAGGCAATCGGGTAGCTGCCCGTATTGCTTGTACTTTGCTGCCTTTCTTTCAAGTTTCTTGTAGTTCCTCGGCGTGTTTTTCTAGTGCGACCCTTCATTTCAGGGCTCCCAACCTTTCTCAACGCACTTCTGGTAGCTAGTTGAAAGCCTCTTAATCTGCCACGTTAACCATGACCGAGCCATTTTCGTCGAAGAGGAGTTGTGTTTGGTCCAGCGGTTTTTTTAGGATATCTCCTGTCTTGCTTGGACGGTCTTATGAGGACTTTGTTTCCGCGTTCTGTGAGCCTTACGTCGTCGGCCTCCGAAGTGGGAATAAGCGCATTCGTAGCTCTTGGTTGCCCCCCACTCTTTTTTTTTTCCCACTCTACGGTTTCCCGCGCGGGTTGCTCCCTGCCACCCATGTTTCGAAAGTCAGTTACTATGTATCAGGGGGGACTCACCGGGGTTCTTTTCGTGCCACATGCGATTCAGGCTGCCTGGAAGTTTTCCTCACCTATCACGTACGTGTTTTATAGAGCCAGGGCAGTAGATTAGGGGTCGGTTTCGCGCCTTTGTCATGCGTGCGTATTATTAGTAGTTAATGTACTAATTGAACTTCTCGGATGGTGGGTCAAAATCCGTTCCTTTACTTCCATTAATATGAAAGTCAAAGTTAAACCCAACATAACCTAAGAGGTTGGAGGACTGAAAGCAGAAACGCACCTTTGCACACCGAGTACATTACCCCAGCCAGAGCTACCATGGAGGAAAAGAACACGCTGTACGTAGGCGTGCCCCAGCCAACGGATACTTAGATTATTTCCTGGCACCCTGGCGCTAAGGTTTTGACCTAGCCATAAACACCAAGCACTGCGGACGAGCGTCACGTGTCAACCGACCATTGTCCGCAACATTGTCCAAAGCTGCGGGTAAGTTCCGCAGGGGAATCCCCACTCTTGGACTTAAATAGGTAACGATCTGTATCCACGTTAACAAAGACTTATGGTTGACGATTTGACCGCGCGCAACGGATAGAGCAGGGAATAGCAGTGATTGCCATAGCAAGGTAAGAAGCGAAACCTCTGGCGCCTCAGGAGAAGGAATAAAGACGGCTTCTGGCCACTAAATATATGTCAGTTCCATTAGATTTCGAAGGTATCACGACCACACGGTGCAACTACCAAGGCCAGCAAGCGACTCAGTTCGAAGTAGGCACCCTAGCGACTACTAAGAAAATCCTACAGGGAAAGGACGTAAGTTCCTCCAGCCGTCCACCCATACTCCGGTTTGTCTAACTTAGCAGCTGCAGTATAACCGGTATTTACAAGCGAAGACTTTACGCACGCACGCGAGCGCCGGTATGGAATTACAGCTCCGGGAAGGCTTTCCTTACGATCACGTCGTGATGTACAAGACGTTCAGCTTACAAATAACGTCGAAGAGGTCAATCAACCAAAGCTGAACCCTTTCAGCGCAGCGCAGCCTTACAGGATAATGTTGCTGTTCGCAAAGACATTACACGGCAGGATTGCTGACTCCGAGGCGTTCTTAAGTCCTTAACATACATTACCAACGTAGGTGTTAGCACACGGAGTACCTAATAGGAGGTTTACTCACAGATAAAGCCCGAGGAATGTACGGAATCGCACGTAAGTTTGGCGACCAAATGACCCAAAGAAATTCTTTAAGGATAAGTACGCGCGCTGTGGAATTAGACATGCGCACTACGAACGACGCGAAGACCTAACATGGACAGGGATGCGGCTTGTAAATACCCAGGACGGCTTACGTTGAGATCAAGCGCAAAAGACGCCAGCGACCTACTAAGATCAAACGCATAATCTTCGTATCTCAGACGCGCAACTGAGTGTAGAAATGAATCGCTAAAAGCTGTGTGCTACTAGGCTCGCGTTCCTTGAGCCAGCGAAAAGGGATAAAAATATTCCTTACGTATAAGATATGCTCTCCAGCGTATTCGAATAACGAAAACTAAACTGCAATGCAAGCTGCAAGGCGATAGCTGTACAATGTAAAGCAAAGGAGGGTAGGCAAAAGGCATTAGGTTTATGCAGACACCAAAGATGCGATTAAAGCCCACGTGCGGGACAAGCATAAGAAGAGACTAACGATTGGAGGAGGTGAATCGCTCATATCCTTCTGGTTCGCACACCAATCCCTCTGGTATGTGACGGAGTTGGTTTGTATCAATTGATATTCAGCTCCAAACTGCCAACGGCAGAGTCGTTACAAAGATTGGGTCTTCGAAAGACGTACCTACCTAGTTAAGGTAAGACGGGTAAAGTACCGTTGGACGGTCCAAATAAGTGCCTTCCAGATCGAGGATGAGTTCGACTTACATCAGAAGTCATCGATAAGATACGCAGGTTATTTTTACCCTACGCTGCTATTAGCGCGCCTGGATGGGAAATGCAAGATACCACCAGTAATGTAAAAGGATAACGTGCTGGCAAAAGGGCTACCAGGCAGGTCCAACCCGACATCCTAATTATCTAACTTCCCTAAGAACTACAATGGGTTATGTCTGGTGGAACTGGAAGACGCCAAAGGTACGGGCGTATCGTATTGTCCGACAGCAAAAAGCCGGTATTGGAGCAATTGAAATGAAGGGATACTTAACGATGGTAAGCAAACGAGTACGATCTGATCTGCAGGGAAATCACCGTTACGTTCGACGGCATCGCATACCTTGCCTTGGTGTGTTTAAGGTTTCAAGTCATGAGATGAGAACTACAAACGCACCAAAAGATATTTCATAAATATAATGAAGATAGTTGAACAAAAATTCAATGGCGGCGACTGAATTAATACAAGGCATTTCATAAAATAAAAATTAACGTCGTCTTCGAGACATTAACAGCTGACGGTTAGTCCTCTAGACGGCAGCCAAGAGTAACAGTTTATGGGCTCTGACTTGCGTACGTACGATCGTACTGCAAGGTGAAAAGTACACTCCACATACGTAGCTATGGTAAGGTCAAGCCGATGAGTTCGACGTGTCGACGTTGACAGAAAGCGGAGTAATCCAATGTGTGTGATTAGTCATCATGGGCTTCTAGGTATTGGTATGTTATCTGCTACGTCGGTCGGACATATTTTTTCCGACATGAAATCAATCGATTCGTAATCAAGGTCCAGCCTGTGTAACGCAGCGATTAAAGTTAACATCATATATTAGACTCATTTTCTTTCGTATTGCAGGTAAGTGGCTCTAAAGGGCTTGGGACCCGTACAAGGCAAACACCAAATATGTTGTTGACCGCGCTGCCGTGACAACCCATTTATCGCAGATGCCGTCCATGTTTCGGTTTCTCCATCTTACTCCTTCGTAGTGTCAAAAGCATACGACGAAATCTTGAGTCTATTTCTTTTTTCGCACCTAAAGAACGGGATGGTTTCAGGGGGCAACTCGTGTGCTTAAATCGCGTGGGTCTCAGACCATCTGTGATGAGTCATAGCCGGCAGCTGGTACTTATGCCAGTTCTCTGCGAAGGGGGTTCATCGCATCGTTGGCAAATGCCTTAAGGGCAGACTCTAGGCTGCGTGATATCGTAGGGTCTGTACTGGGGAGAGTTCCTTACCGCAGGTCCCGCAAACAGTGCTGATGGTCTCTGACAGACTTTCTTGGAAATGCTGGATGGCAAGTCGGCTTGCTACTACACAAGCTCAAATTGCACGCACTCAAGTATATATAACCTTATTTTTTATTGTTAAATTGTAACCTGTAAGAGGGTTTAGGATAGGTCTATTATTCTGTTGTTTTAAGCCCCATTAAAAGATGAGTATCATTTTTTTCATGTTGAAAACCAGCAAAAGATGATCTGTTAACCATTCTTTCTTCGATTACGATACGATGATTTAACAAAATAACAATAAAAAAATAGGTCCTTACTGAGACCCGGCCAGCATTTAACAAATAACAATAAAAAAGAAAGACCTATGCTAATTCCTCTTGCCGGCTGTAGTAATCTCTCTTTGGACCTTACTCTTCTCGAGCGTCGTTAAAGTCCTTGTGATTTATTATCAGCGGGACACCATGTCCCACGAAGTTCTTTTCAGAGAACTACCTTATTACAGTGACGGCAGGTGATTTTTTACCAGGGTATCGGTTGTTTTGGGGGGGATTATGCAGTCAGAAGGGAGTTCGCACGTCGTAATGCAGTTCCTATACTCTATGGGGGATATCGAATGAAGTCCTTAAGGACTCCTGAGTAGACCAGCCCGCCATTGTCAAAAGCGCGCCAAACCGGTGCTGCACACGCTTTTCAGACCACATTTAATTCAAGTAAAATTCATGTACGCGCTTTTTAACCGGTCTATCTATCCCTTTGCATTTCTATGTGTCTTTTTATCATTTGCGGTCGGCTGGTAATCCTTCTTACTGCTTCCACTGGTCAATTCTTATATGCACGCCAGATCACATGCCTTGTAACGCTCTTGATAGTAAGACCACGATTGCGGAAAGACCAGTTCTCGTGGAGCAGCTATAGGATAGGATCCTTAGATACCGCTTTGAGACTAATAGCTAAGCTTGATTTGTCCCACCTACGTGAATAACCGCACCTGGGAAGGATAGGAGTGAAAGAGCGGACGACTTCTTCGTAGATACTTCTTAGATCCTAACGAGTTATCCGCCTTTGAAGTTCTGGCACAAGGCAATTCCCTAAAGATTACAAGACGCTGTATCAGTATTGGAGACATGCTGCATGGTGGGAGAACGACAGTAAAGGCGCACCGCCGATTTAGTGAAGCTCGCCTTCAGCGCTAGACACGACATATCAGCGTTTGGTTGCTTCCCCAGCAGCTTACCAGGTCTCCTAAGCCATTTAGGGAAAACATTAGGCTCATAGTATATTTATATACTCCGAGCAAGTCTGACCTGGAAACCATTTTAAGGCGACTACGGCGGTTTTGAGAGCAAGCAAGGAACAGAATACACGAATTAATGAGGCATTTTAAAAAAACGCACCAACATTCCAAGACGATTCTGCTCTTTGAGGTTTTCCGATGACGTTACATATAGGACATTGAGCACTCATATGATGAAGGCCACACACAGTTAGTGAGATGAAAGTAACCTCACGGAACAACTTAACTTACCATTGGTGTTTGGGAGTGTTAAAGAAATGACAAGGTAAGGAAATTACCATGAGCAGGTTCATAAGCTGTCGGAAGAAGAGGAGGTGTAAGAAGTTCCATAAGAGGGGTACGAGGCTCCCTGACAAGTAGACCGGACGGTAGAAGGACTCCATCCGACTTGCCTTGTATTGATTGATGGACTTTGCACATGCCCAATAGACGAGGGGAGCAACTGCGAAGGACTTAGACATGGACTATGTCATTATTCCCAAGAAACTTAAGATAAACGTGTGGGTTGGTTGTCTTGAACTGAAGGCGGCATTAAGTTAAATGGGCAGTCGCCTCTGCGGCTTTGCATAGCTAGCAGTCGACGGAAGGATGGGTACTAGGTTCCTTCGACATCGGGGAAGGACTTCAAGAAGGACAGGAGAAGTCACGAAAAGGTCTTCCAGGCGGCACTTGCTGAGGGTACCTAGTCAAGTACCTGCAAAGTGTCAAGTCGTGTTTCATCAAGTACTTAGTCAAGTCATTCGCTGGTCAAGCCTCAAGGACCTATAAGTATATGTCAGTCCTTCAGGCCTAGTATATATATGATAGAAGCTTGAATCGACAGGCGGATACTGCGTGGCGGAGGAAAACCCTCAAGGTAGGCAGCCAAGAATCACCAAGGCGAAATATCAGGAAGAGTCGATGCGGCGTAGAAGCTCGAGGAAGATGAACAGGACGGAGAACAACAGCAAAGAAAGAAGAAAAAGGTGCAGGAAGATAGGAAGAGGAATCCTTCATTAATCCTGGGTACGTCATTGGCCGCGTTAGGGAGTCGCATAGCAGCAGGCAGCCTTTAATTACAATGGCGGGCAACGAAGGTAGAGAAAAACCAAACGTAATCACGCACCTGTGGATGTTAGAAAAAGAAGATCCTAAAATGGAGTGGAGTAGATTTATTCAACACGTACCGTGGCGACCATAGACATTCTCGCTTTGTAAGAGAAGTCGGACCGCGTTGTTGAATGTGAAAACCTGTTTGAAGAGGCAGCGATCTTACTTCCATCGTTGCGCGGTGGTATGTTGGTAGGAAGAAAAATGCTCAAAGAAGACTTTACGAAGACCCAAAGCAAGAGCTTCGCTAACTTGCTAAGATGGACCGCTGCCGCCATAGGGGGGGCGGTATCATGGTAAAGGATTACCTACGGAAGGGAAAGTACCTACCGTTAATTATATAATGGGTCTCGGCTTAGTCGCAGGCAGGTGGAGTCATTGCAGCGTAGCATTTACAGGGGGCTAAAATTATGTTGGTGGTCAATATTTTGGATAGAAGAATTGTTTAGAGGCGGACAAAGCGGGCCGCCGAAAGAAAGAGACACGACTTAGCGCTTGGAGAGAAATATCAAAGGGAGTCAGCTTGGAATGAAAAAAGACAAAGCTTACAGGGGATTGGTGGAATAGAATACCAAGACAAAATGCAGCAGGACAGAACTTTCGGAAAAACACAGACATACCGCCTTCCAACACTTTATGCGCCAAGAACACCCCGACTTAGTAGAATGAAAAAGCCTCAGTTCAAGAATTAACTACCAGCCTTCTAAGGGGAAACAACAGGACAATGAAATTGGGTCTTTGTCTTGTAGAGTCGCAGGCTGCGTGAAGGCCCGTGGCTTTTGGCGATCTAAATATGATCGTTCTTTTGGAAAGCGACAAGAATACTTACGGAAATCCTCCCATCAAAGCCCTGTAAGGTCGGTTGTTAGTTGCGCTTTGTCCACAATTCTTGGTATAATTAATTAATGGCTTGTATCGGAACTTCCGGCCACCAAACCAAAAATACCAGATTCCCAGTACAGCCCCCAATAACACTGGCTAAAGGAGGCTAGAAAGCATGATATACTCTTACACAGGCTTACCCCTGAAATGGACATTTAGAAAAAATAATTGGGAAGCGCTAATTTTAAAGGACAGTTCATTGGTCGAACTCATGGGCCTTACTAGTACCACAATAAAATAGCGGCAATACATATGATGTGAAATGAAAAGTCGCATCCTCTTACGACAGTCTATTGCGCGACTGTATAGTTACAACAATGGAGAAAAGTCTTAGTAGTGTCCAGTTTCTGCACCAAGGTAACATTTTGACCCGTAGGGGAGACACTCCATTTCTTTGAGCTCAGGACTGTGTCTAATTTGGTAAGAAAGAATAAACATCACCATTAAAGGGAGGAAAAAGACGGTGGAGGATTTAACGGACGTAAGATCAATCTTGTTTGGTAATTCATTATAATGGTGGCCGGTAAGAGGACAAAACTTAAAAAGGATTACTAGGGACCGAAAGGCTATTGGAGATGAGCGTAACTATCAGACTCGCGACGCGCGGCCAGGGTAGCCCGAATAGAAAAGGTAGAACTGGTTTGAAAAAACAAAACCTTCTGGCAGGGTTGATTCACGTCCTGCCTAGTGACATTCCCCAGGCCCAGCTTCACTTCACGTTAAATACCCCCAATGAAGTCATCAGGGCGGATTTGCTTTTTCGGCACGACAGGTGAGAAGAAGACCTATAGTACGTTTGACCGTAGTTGATATCGCAGCAGGCAGATTAAGGACGCCGAAACTATAATACAGCAAGATCTGATATTTAGTCGCGAAGCCCCTAGTAGGGTTTTATAAGCGCGTCTGAAATGGCCTAAGCGGCTGCAAGTGGATGCTGCGGGGACGGCGGGAGTGTATGTGCGTCCGTGGTTACCAAACCACTGAAAAAGAACGACACTAAAATAGAAGAGCTAAAGCAGAGTACCACACCGGGTCAAAGCATTGTCGAAATTCCTCAATAAGACCCTGGCCGAGCGTCTCTTGGATCCAGTATTGGAAAGTGTGCGGAAGAGAAGATCCCCCAAACGGCAAATAGGGAATGGGACTCAGAGGCTCTCCCCAGTCGTCGCAGCTTCGAACACCGAGGCGGACAGGGTACGGGAATGAAAACCAGGATGTCCATAAAAAAGAAAACAGGTGGAAACACAGTCCTTCATCAGAAAGTTCGGGGGTATCCCCCATGAAAAGAAATTAGGTAATTGTCATGTTCGATATCTATATGACCGGGTGATTAGAAGGAGGATCCAAAAGAGTACGGATCATAAATTGGTCTTTGGAAATTACAGATCCGACAAGGCGATAGCTAAGAGGGTCAGCCCATATTGTATTATATTCATGTGGTTCCCAACGCGTGGTTCGTCAAAGAAGACTGCTTATCGTGTGATGTCCGAATGCTATCGTATGCACATCCGTCATCACACATCCATCGCTTACCGTCAAATGCAGACGCGACACCTTCTCCTGCCTGTGACGTATGTATATGAAGACCATAAGCTGCGCAGGATGTTCATTATATGCCGTGTTCCTTCCGTGTCGTTAATACGTTGAGGTAGGACGGTGCGTAATGTCTTCTGAACCACGTACTTTTACGCTTTAGTTTTTTTCACAACGTCTAAACGTTCGCACGATGTTGTAATCTTTGGTTCCGACCAAAGTACTTAATATGGGTTTTTCTAAACATTCGTTCTTCCTCTCCCAATTACCTTCTTATTCTTCGCAGAGTAAAGGAAGTGCATCCTTCGGGTAAACCGCTTGGGGTCCGTACTCGTCTATGTCGCGGGAGGCCAGTTCTTTGTAAACGGTCCGTTTGCACTTCTAGAATTAGGGAGTTCGGGTGTCATGTGACAGGAGGGACAGCGGTCTCACGTACTTGTTAAGCTTATAGTAGTAGAATCGTACATAGCGCTTCGAGAGATTCACAGAACAGTAAAGCCTGTGTGTAAACGGGCCTTGTTTAGTACTAGGTTTGCCATTTCATGTGATCCGTAGAAGGTTCAGGCATTTCATACGTTATATCACGAAGCCTGGTTGTGACACGTATGCTCTGCGCATCTTTGGGTGTCTTGATATTTTAAGCTTACGCGTGCGGTGTTCTTCATGTCTTTCCGAACACGCTGTTGTTCCTCGTTTGTGACGAGGTTTCTCCGAAAGTCATTGTTCGTTGCGGTACGCTTTTGGTGTTAAAGTCAAGGTAGGGGGCGCATCCAGGGTACGCGTGAATTTAGGACTCTGTGGAGCTTCTATACGCGCATCGGTGTCGCAGTAGAAATGCAGGTTGCGGTAATGTACCACAGACTTATTCTTATCCATCAGGTTCATAGTTAGTTTCGTGTAAGGTTTGAACCAGTGCACATTGGATTTGGACAGCGGACTTAGATGAGTGCTCTTAAATGGTATCTCTATTCGCTTCTGGTGCTAAGGGGGAACTCACGTGTTCGTCGTGCAGGCGCTCGGGTACTCAGATCCACTTACTACTTCTAAAAACGTTAACCATTGTCTTCCTTCCTTCATACCTGCATGAGAAGTCTACGGCGTCACTGGATCCATTCGAAGTCCTCAAAGGAAGGTATGTGACATTGCCCACCATAACGGTTATCGCATCAGGTAGTAAATGTATTGGTGGGTTCTCTGGGTCGGGCTATACTTAGGGTTGTTTGAGCGGGCGTCGTAAAAAGTCGGCTGGGCCCGCATACGCCGCCGCGGATACCGTCTTCCATAAAGAGGCTACAGCGTAGATTCCGTTAGGAGATCCAAATGCGCAGTGTCTCTTTACAAAGCACTCCAGCTGAGCCCAGGAGCGTGTAGAAAGTGCGGGATCCAAGCGAATCTTCAAATAGCCTTTTCTGGAAAGATTCTGGAAAACATCCTGCAGCAGCACTACGTCGTAGCCTTAGGTAGAGTCGTGGTAGTCCCCATGTTCTCACAGGATACTCTTTCCCACACGTGACCGCATGCTGGTACTCATTTCATCCTTTATGCCGGACCTCGTTTAGGGTGCTGTAGAAGGATTTGGGTGGTAGGGGTTCTTCGAAATCGATAACAGAGTCCATGTACTCGTAGGGTACCACTCCTTTCTTTCCGCCCGTATGGTGGAAATGCAAGTGGAAAGTTGGTGTATAACTGTACGATGTTGCTAAGGAGTCCGCCAGAAAAAAATTGTGCGAATCTAAGAACTTGAGATTACCCACAGTACGGACATGTAGCGCTCTTTGTTATGGGTAGCATTGACGTAGGAGCAGTCTGTTCATTGTAGTAGCAAATGGGGAGTCGTAACCGCGGAGGTTGTGAAAGAACAAGATCTCCATTCGTTGGATTTACTTTGAAGTGCATTGAATTTCCAATGAGACGCTCCCTTTATACCTTTAGGGATGTGGCAGTGATCCCTAAATTATCAATAGAACTCTCAACAAATGCTTTGTGGAAAGGAATGCAGTGCGTGGAGGGCTTTACCGGCTTATCACCTTCTTTAGCTACTTACAGCATTTAAAATGAGCGTCTCCTAGATACTTTCAATCGTCATCCACGCTTCTGCCGTATTCAAAAGAAGAAGCGTATGTTGGGGGGGGCGCTGACAAAAGTGGCAATTTTTTGCATTGTTAAAAGCTCCTCCTCCTGGTTTCTCTTGGTAAATTACATCTTATTGGAAGCTAATTGTTTTCGATATACCCTCCTCTTCTCGCAATGCATTCTAGAAACTCATTAGCTGCGTTCTTACCTCGGTAAATCACAGGAGGTTGCTTACCGTTGATCTGCTATATGGACCAAGAGAAGATCTAGG